>NC_086285.1:72224964-72363259 GCF_963924245.1 Chroicocephalus ridibundus | reverse complement strand
ATGTCAAGGAAAAAAACTGCTGTGGAGGTTGTAATCAGACACAAGACCAGGCCCTTGAACACTGAAAATGTGCTCTCTCTAATACTCTGAAAGCACTCCACAAAACATAGTCTTGCACCTAATAGCTCAAAGCTATAGCATAAAAATAATTAACAAAAGCCTTATTCAAAGCAAAAGCACAGACAGTTTCAGAAAATACTGTTCCCTAGGACTGACTACAGTAAACTGTATTACACAGTCCTGTGTGTATGACAGACATCTCCCTGGTTTAACTCGTGACTCTGATTTTATTTCCTGTTGCATTCCTATTTTCTTAATAAAACAGAGTATGCCATTTCAATGACTGAATCTTTTACTTTCCTTGCTGCGTTTTCTGGTTATATCCCTTATTGTCTGTCCTTCAAATTAAAAACACTGATTATTTAATGCACAGTTTCTTTTTTGCCAATCATGGGCAACAGGGGAACAAACAGGAATACTGAAATTTAAACCCTCTTTACAACAGCAGCTACACATTCCAACCTGCAGAACTTTGGTCTCCATTAGACCATTTTCATAAACACTAAAATAATAATAATGATAAGCACTGGCCATCAGACAGACAGAAAGAGGTAAAAGTACCCTTCTCCCCCCTCCCATGCCTTCTGAGAACTATTGCTCTTAAACTGAGAAGCATTTTCCTGACTTCTTCTACACATACTGCTGGATTGCTACCTTTAAACTCCACTTCGTGTCCGCACCTGGTGCAAGTTTTCCATCCCTTTCGATAGCACGATCCACCAGACAAATCATGCTGTCGAACTCCATTATTTACAGCACCTTTAACAGCTGTTTAATTTTGTTCTGTTTTGATTTCTATGTAAACTACAAGTTATCTCTTAACCTCTTCTTAACACAACTCTCAAGAGCTGCAGAAAGCGACCAGCACCAACCACCAGTTCTCATCTCAGATCACCAGCATGAACTCTATCCACCCCAATCGGTTAGCTTGAAGGACGATGCTCTAAGCAGATCTCTCTGGTTTTTAACATCACAATAAAAATCTAGTCATTCAAACAAAAAAACAACCACATGTTAACAAATTTAATCTTCTTCATATGGCATCCAAATAAACGGTTGAGTTAGATGCACCGTTTGGATTCTCACCGAATATTACGGTCAAAAAAGCAGTGTGCTAAGTTATGCCTTAGTTTCACTTCTAAAATAAGCAAACTAGAATTGACAAAAGGTACAATTTTGGACAGAGCTGGCAATCCTACAAGGTAAAACCATCACCATCCTTTTGGCGGTACATGCCAGCCAAAAGGATGCCAGGGTGCAAATTTAGGCTGTCTGGCAATTTTATGGCTGCCAGATAGAATGAAGGGGTTTGCTTGTCTGCACTCAAGGGTGCTCTCCGGACTGCTGATACAAACAATAAATCCAAGGCAGCAGCTATGAAGTATGACCCTGAGTCAAGGAAAACAAAGTTGCTGTCCCCTGTTGGGATTACGGCAAAGTTTTGTTTCATGGACAGTCCATCCAATGGCTGTCACTACTACATCAATGATGTTTTGTATTTTTATTTTTTTTAAAGAAATACATAAATCTCACACCTACACTTGTGAAGGACTTCTCAACAAGTTTTTATGCTGCATCTTTTTTTGCTCCTATTTCAGGCAACTGTTGTCCCTTCTAGCATCTGAGGCTATGGTTAGACAAGACGACTGCACCAATCCTAAAGCTGTGGTTAGGCAAGATAGACTGTTGCAAACAAAAGAGACGAGTCCGGTCTCCTCCTCCTCCGGCTTTCAGTCAAGGTACACTGGCCCCTCATTTCCACCAAATGAGCACTTGGTGCTCATCTGACCTTTTGATGAACCTGTGTAGTTCATTAAACTAGAAGAAAATTATTTATTTTTTTAAATCATTTTTCTGGGCTAGTTTTCTGACGCTTTAGTACGCTGAACCAGGTGCACTGCACGGGCAGACAAACGGCAGAGCCAGTACAAGACAGGAGGTGAAAAGAGGGGAACCAGACCCATCAGCCGCTGCTGAACTCTTCCTTACCTTTCCTCACCTTATTTATTTTAGACTTGAAATAATTCAGTCTCCTACACATTATGCACACGCCTCTGCAGATTCTTCATTGCCATTTTCATTTTCCATTACCTACAATTAGCAATATGCAGGGAGGCAAGATTATTTTTAGAATTGCTTTGACTAGAAATGCACTTGGGCAATAGCAACTCTTTTTAGATAGCCATGAAATGAAGTTTTAAGAAAATTAATTACACAATTCCTCTGTTTCTCTGGTTAAAAAAATATCCACCTCTGTTATGCTTGAGAGAAAAAGGATGACGGGTGTCTTGCAAGAGAAAATTTTCTGGCGGTCTTGCCGAACACTGAAATTGTGTTAAGACAGGAGCACAATTTGGACATAATCGAATTGGGTAGAGATCACTGAGGGCACAATTTGGCCTGCAGAATTTTTATAAGTGGTGATGATGGAAAAGGCAAAAGGAGCCTGTGTCAGACGATGAATAAGCAAGTCCCTGGCAGGCTTGAAAAGGAATCCTATTCTAAAAAACAAAGAAAGGAAAAGAGATTTGGAAATTTTCAGTGGAGCCCAACCCCAACATCCTGTTATTTATTTGTTAATCTTAAAATTCACTTGACAGCAAGCACCAAAGTGAAAGTGATGTTGAGTGCCATGACAGATCTGCTCAAATGCTTATTTTCTGAACCTTTTAGATGAAAACATCTATATTTAATCACAGTTTAAAACTAGCCAAAAAGGTTGTTTACTCTGAATGTAAAGGGGAAATATTGCAGAGCTGAAAAAGGTATTTCTGTTTCTGTAAACGCATTTTAAAAATCCACTTACACAGACAAGGGTCCTTGGCACACTTACAATCTTCTACTAAAGCTTAGGAGACAGACAGACATTACCCACTGTCAACAAACGCAATTTCACATCACTGATGCAGTGAAAAGCTCCCTAGACAAATGTTAGCATAATACCTTCTTCCAGTATTTAATTGCAGCCTTCAGAAATAAGAGAGATTAAGTTACCAGTGTATTTGTACCACCACAGTGAATGAAGAGGGCTACTTTCTTGTTCAAAATTAAAGGTGGTGGTCCAGCCTACATGCCTGCATCAGCGAGGAAGGAGGCACGCACCGCTCTGGGTGGGCACGTAGGGATGCAGCTAAGACAGCGGCGCTTCCCTGAGCGCTGCTGTGTTTTTATCTGCACAAGTGGGAAGAGAAGAGAGGTGGCCTCAACCCAGAGAAGACATGGTTGCCCTGCTGCCAGCTGCTGCCACCCCCACATAGTTGGCTTTTGGCAGACAATGCACAGCACCGAGCTGAATCACCTGGCTTAGTTGTGTTTAGGCATTTCTACCGCATCTGTCACAATTTTTACACAATGTCTGGGGTACCATCTACATGGCCAGGGAAAAGAGGTTTCACCAACAAGTTGGAGTTGGATGAACCCAGCCCCATGCCACCTTACCACCAGGTAGCTTCATTTTGACATGGCCCACTGGAGAGCGTTGACAGAAATTCCTGTGCAGTGAGCAGGTAACACTTGAAAAATCTGTGCAGCAATGGCAAAAATAGCTATTTCCAGATAACGCTGCTGCCTGCCCCAGCCGGACTGGCCAGCCAATGCAGCAGCCAAGGTATGGGTAGACCCAGGTGTCGGAGCAGGCTGCTGCCGCTGGGTCCAGCGCTGCACTTCGGCTGTGGGCTGCCTCAGACGCTCTTGCCTCTCAGTTCCAAGGTATGTCATTTTTGAAAAAAGCAAGCCTCCAACAAAAGTCACATTAGCTTTTGTGTGGGAATGTCTGAGAGCAGGAGCAGACGAGCACAAGGGAGGAAGAGGCACCACAGACATCTGTGAACCAACCACCACCTCCATCAAAGTGCTGACATTGTTCCTGCTCTGTTTAAAGAACATACATAAATGAATAAATTTAACAATCCTAAATGTAAGGTGAAATGTCTCAGAATAGCAAAACTACATATTTTTACTCACCTCTTGATTGACTAAATGAGCAAGACTTCCAACTTCTGCCTTGAACCAAAGCATTTCCTCGCGTACATTTGATATCCCAACTAGATCATGTTTGCCACAAGCTTAACCTAGCTGGCATGTTTGGAAATTTCCATGACACCTCTCTAGGACAAAGTATAGCTGCTGAAAATGCACTATTTGCTTGAATAATTCTGACGTCTGGTTTGTCATCTCTGTAGATTAACTAACCACCTTAAACAAACAAGAAAACTTTAGCCCTTTTCCTATTTACAAAACACTAGCACTTTTGTATCACAAATTTCTTGTTTATCACAAGTTTTGATAAAAAGAATTTAAAACCTTATGTCACAAAAATTTGCTTTATGATATACTCTTTTGAGGGTACTGGATTTATTCTTAAAAACAGAATGCAAGCAATAATTACATCTTTCATTGCCTTTTTTACAGCCTTATCTCACATTCTAAGCTACATAAGAAGAAAACAATTTCCCAAGGGAATTAGCTTTCCTTTTACATGAGGATCTCTGAAAATTGGTATCACAATTCCAAACACCAATCCCTATTCTTAAAATCCTAACACAAATGACAGGCAGCAGTAATCAAAATCACTAAAGAGGTCCCTCTGGGTTTTCCAGCACACGACCTTGTTTCCATAATCAGAGTTCCAGTATCCCATTTAGGGCTGCAGAAGGTTTCTCGACAACCTGCAGAATCATCTCTTTCAGATTTTATATTCCCACATGCTGGAGAGGAACAAGTAGCAAACAAAGCCATACTGTAGGGTATCATTCTGTACTCTGTGAATATCTAGAGTCAACATAAACATGCATTCAACATATCCACTGATACAATAGCTACAATACACCTGCTCGTCTTTCTCTGAAATCCTAGCTTGGGGTGGGAAATAAGTGTAAAGAAAGCAGAAATACAGTTAGGATGAAAAATAACTGGCAGCACAACACGTAAGTAGAAATCATCAGGTGAAAAGGAGGTATAAAAAAAAAAAAGGTAGAAGTAAGGAGACCTGCAAATACACCACCACCCCAAACAAAATCCCTCTAAAGTACGGATTTCAGCCACAAACAGAAAATGGCAGGATTGTTTTCAGGATGACAAATACCTTTAATAGTGAGGCAGAGACAGCCAAGGTACTATAATACGTATAATCTCAAAAAGTAATTTGAATTTTTTATTTTAAATTTTATTTTACTTTTATTATTCAGAGAGGCATGAAAGTTAATTGTGTCTGTGCCACCATCAGCCCATCTTAGAGCTTGCAGAAACTTTAGTACAGAAAAGACTCCTGTTAATGGGTTCATTTCTCACATTTAAAATGGACTTGCTTTTTGCACTATCAATCAAAGAGGCACCATTATTCCGGCTACCAAATCATTAACAGTGATACTACTGTACTCACCAGCTGAAATAGCATTGACAATCATTTTTCATTTTCATATGAGTTTAGTTGTAGCTTGGCAAACACTGGCAAAGCAGCTTTTACAGCATGTTTATGCAACTTCATCCACTTCAAATCCATAAAAACTTCTTAAAGACACCAGTTGCAAGGTCTGTACTTTTCTTTCCTCTATTGCCAAAAGTAAGTGCTTTCTACTGAAACAAATTACAGGTCGCAAGTCTATAAATACATAAATTTAAGGGATGGCAGTTATAAAACCAGAACAAAGAAACTCTCTCTGCATTACAGATGGTGGCACTAAGTTTAAATCCTGCTACCTATTTGTTTGCCATCCCCTGAGCTCCCAGGAGTACGTGAGACCAATCCACACTTCCACATTGAGCAGGGAGCTCGGAAGGCTTGAACCCCACTCAGACCCCTCCTTCCCAGTCCTGGAAAGGGTTAAATTTGCTAGGTACCAGAAGGTGATCTATTCTATTTTCAACAGCTGAAGGCGCAATACCATTTAGAGTTCACTAGGGACAGCAACAGGATTGCGCTGCACGAACCCTACACTGGATGCAACCCTTTCCATCATGTTTGCAAGGCAAAGCACCCTAACCAGAATTAAAGCCAGGGGGGCCCAGCTTTACAGAGGCACTGAGAACATTTAATTTAAAATTATTTCAGCTAGATACCCCCCGCCCTCCTCCCTGAGGGCTATGGGTGCTGAATATTAATAAAGAGATTGCTCATGTAAAACCCTATTTAAACTGCATGCTACTTTTTGGAGTATCTCACAAGAAACACTGGTTGTGGCCTGCATGTTGCAACAAAGGACACATGCAAGGAAATATTTTTTACTCCAACAGTATGAAATCATGGATCTAAGGCTCACTCTTAAAATATTACATTTTCCTAAATCCAAAATCATGGATCTAAGGCTCACTCTTAAAATATTACGTTTTCCTGAATTCAAAATAGCTCGGTGATTTCTTAGGATGACCTGCTTTTTCCTCAGTCCGCAGAAACCTGTGGATTTGAAAATACATGGCTTCGGTTTTTTTTAAAAGATGTAACAAACAAATTGCATGTTTAAATTGATTTTCTTAATGTAACCACACAATATCAATCCTCCTCCCTTTTGCAAAGCTTTTTTCTCTGTATAATTAAACAGCGTTCCAGATATCAGTAGATAAAAAAGAGCTTTTAGACAGTGATGCTGAAAGAGAGCAGTGCTGAGACAGGACATTTAAAGAATCATTTAACAAACAGAAAGATTAACACAGAATATCATTCTGGTACCAAAAAAAAAAAAAAAAAAGGTCCAGATCCCAAAGAACTGATCACCTAGTTCTGTGAAGGACAAAAAGCACCTAACACTACAGTTCTGAATGCAAGAGGCAAGCTCTGAAGATGCGAGCCGTGCTGCTGCCAGAGGAAGCTGGTGGCATACTCTGCGTCTGATACCTGCATCGACACAGCATTCCCAGCCAACTCACTTTTCATCTACGCTGCCTTTGGAGAAACTAGACACCATAAAAACCTCAGTCATCCTGTAACCTGGCACACTATCAAAGCCTCCTAACACACAATTACTGTGCTTCACGCCTTTAGACTTTTTTCCTTTGACTAAACAAAACCCCCACAATGGAATAAGAAACTTTCCAAGAGAAATTGTGTTTGACAGAAGATCAATGATGCAGAGGTGTCGGAGGGAAAAAAGCCAGCACTGTTTTGTGTACACCTCCAAGCTTATTAATGGCTTGCTGCTAAAGCTAGATGCCCCTTCCCATCAAATCAGTATTTGATATTATTACTGAACTCAGAAGTCTGAGGTCTTCTTTAATCACATTAAGGAGTTTGCAGTTGCTTACGCAATACAGTAACTTTATCATGCTGCCTGTAGCTATCCAGCCATTCCCCTAGGTTTTTGCCTTGTCAGCAATAACACTCAGTGAAAACGCAATGAAATTTGACTCACCATGTCAAAAATGCAAGCTACATATAAATATGAATAACCTACCAAGTAAGCACCCAGCTGCTGCTTTAATGCATTAGCACATGTATAGTTATGCACATGCCTAAAAGGAACTGCCATAAACCTCCATAAAGAAACAAATAAGCTCTTGTGAGTGAAGAGAAAACTGTAAGCCTGCCCAGAAATCTGAATCCTGCTAGTCATCACTTTCAAGGCTCAAGCCAGCATGACAAAGCCTTTTCAAGAAAGGGTCCTGTATCAGAGAGTGAATCTGAAAGAGAAACACTTTATATTCACCTCTCAGGACACCATGGCTTTTTTAAGCAAGCTGCGAGGGAAGTGGGGGGAGCAACAGATAATAATTGGCCAAAGGATTAAATAAATAAAATTAAATTTCTTTCAAGCCCCTGTCATCTAGGTTTGTCTACATCTCCTTTTAAAGCCTTTAAACAACTGCTCTGTGAACCACTGAACTAGGGGAGTCCGATGTCCCAGCATTTGTCCCCTAAATCTTTTTACGTAGGTCCTATGCCATTTCACCTCTAGACAATAGACAGCATGGACTGAGATCACTCCAGAGTTACAGATGCTGGTTAGACAGTTTCTTGCATGTAAATGGCATAGAATTGGCAAATTCTGTTTAGCTGTCCTTCCCCAACATAACTTGGGGAGTCAATCGCCTTTCAATGGATACATTCTCCGTCGACATACATAGCACACCAGGTAGCAGGCCCGTCAGAGGAGCTTCCTTCTCTACAGCAGCCTGACCCTGTCCTCCCGCCTGACACTTACCCTCCACCCTGATTCCCATCTCAATCAGTTCACCAGAAACCAAAACATATGGATTGTTCAAACCGGGCATTTTAAGCACTTAAGAAACAAGTTCTTCTGTGCAGATCAAAAGGGCATGGTGCATGCCAGATGGTGCACTGGTCTCCTTCCTCACTACAGCAGAAGAACCATATTGAAAAGGACTGAGTCCTTCCAGCAGTCAGTACCACAGGGGCAGCTCACCATTCACTGCCTTGAGGCTCCCACTAATGCCATCGCCGTGCTGCCGCTTCTGTGCGTTCTTGAACTCCTTCAGAGATAAATACAGGACCTTCCGCACCACTCTCTCCTCTGACCAGGGAATCCCATCGCTGTCATCCTAAAAAAGAAGGAGAAGATTGAAAGGAGATATTAGTTGTATGCATCTGAAACAAAATCAAAATAAACAAAACCCAATAACCTAGGGCTACACAGATTATTTGCAATAAAAAAAAAGAGAGAAGCTGAAGAAAAATACTGTGTAAGAAAATGCAACCTAAACTCAACCAGCTCTAACAGAGAACAGAAAGATAACTACAATCATCAAATCAGAGCATTAGTCCCTCTAATCCTTTATCCTGTAAACAGCAGTAGCTGTGTACCAGGTGTTAGACAGGAGGTGAAACTTATTTGTTAAAATCCTCATAATGAATCCCTTATGGAGAAATTTATCAGAGCCAGGAAGTGCTCTCCCAGATAATTAAGGGCAGGGAGGGGGGAACCCACTAAATTTAATGTTGCAGAAATTTAAGAGGTAACTTTTGTGAACCAACTTCTCTTGTTGCCGTTTTGGCCTTGATTTGTGCCTCTTGGCTAAGGATTTTTTTTTTCTCTGGTTTGGTGATTTGCATTTATTGTAGCGTTACAATGAAGTTGTATATTGATAACAATGAAGTTACTCTGAATTTATCTCAGCATAAAGCAAAGTGGAATTTGGCCCCCGGGGCATATGTTTTCTACTTTATTTTTAAGAGACAAATGCTATATTGTCAAAAGGAATACTAGTGCATGTCATATTTAGTACTTGCTTTAGTTAAAAGATTAATTCCCTGGAAAAGCATTTCCCTAAAGCATTTAGCATTCAAATAAATTAAGTCAGCAAATTGATATAAAGACATAAGTGAGATCAGGTAAGTCATCATATTTTCATAAGCCCTATAATTGTCTTGGGGTCTTTAAAAATCACTATTTGAGCATTCTTGCCCTTGAATTCCTCAAGGGCTACATCACTGCCAAGCAAAAAGATTAACGTTTCTAGGCAGGTAAGTGTATCACGGCACACTGCCACACTCCACTGGAAACCCCAAAAGCCCCATCAGCGATCCACGCCAGGAGGTAGGAGAGTTTATACCATCTTCTGTGTCAAAGAAGTGACCAACGCCATCAACCTCAAAAAAAATAAGCATAGTTTAGGGTGACCATTTTCTTTGCTCTTCTAGTGAGATATTGGCATTCAGCTACTGAATCATGATCAAAAACATTCCCCCCCTCCAAAAAAACTGAATGACAAATTACTTAAAGGGGGGAAACAAAACAAAAACAAAACACACACACACAAAAAAAAGGCAACACTACCAGTGCAGTGAAAGCAGCCGGCATTTTGGCAGCACGATGTGCATTTCACACAAGCTACTATACTTTGAACAAAGCTGAGCTATGCCCAGGGAGCTTTACAGCGCAGGCAGCTCTGGGCCAAGAAAGCAAACTTTGTAACCCAACACCCACAGCAACCGGGGGAAAAAAAAAAATCTCCCGACAAGCATTTTAAAAGGACTAGTACATCCAGTTATTTTGTCATCAGAGGTTTACACAAACAACGCCGGCTTACCATTTTGCTGCCAACACAATTTCAGCCCTAACCAGAAGCGACACTAAACATGGCAGGGCTGCAGCCTGCTCGATTTTAACAAAGCTTGCCCAAAGACAGCCCATTTACATGCCCACTGGCTGGTAGGTAAGGAGAGGAAACCCAGACAGGAATCCCACAGACAAGGGCTTGGCGGGATGTCACACATTTCTGTTGTCACAGAAACTACTTATTAAACCCTCAAGGGAATCGTGCTCAGTCAATAAACACTCATAAGCACCTCCGGCACCCATGCTTATTATGGACACAGGCCTGCAGACACCACTTGCTCTCTTTACTGCCATTTGTACAAATTCCTAATAGAATGGGCAGCAAACGTGAGGAAGAGGATGAAGAGCCCTCTGGCCAGGCACACTGCTCCTGACTCTGCAGCCCAGAGGAGTTACACAGCAACCCGCCACGAGGCAACAAAACTATCAACCTGTATTTTTATATACTTTAAGCCAAAGCATACACAAGACGTGTTAACGATTGAGCCCAGTTAATCCAAGCCGTACTCGGAGACATGCCGCTTTCCTGAGCCCCTGTCAGCCCGAGGCCTCTCTCCTGTGAAACACCAGGCCCGTCCTGAAGCCATGAACAAACCCCTTCCTCCACCAGAACATGCAATCCCTGAGGAGCTGGAAACTGCATGAAAACACCCATTGGTTCCTGTTCCCACTGGCCCCTTCATCCCTGCTAAAAATGCACCCACAAAAAAAAAAAAAAAAAAACCAAACCAAACCCCAAAAACCAAGAAATTAATCCCACTTAAACCCACTTTGTCACGACAGCTTAGTGCAATGAGAACACGGTTGGCGTTCACTGTGTCAGTAACGACAGGGTAAAACCCGCTACCAGGATTGACCTTTAAATCGGTATGTGCCGACCAAGGGGCCAACAGCAGCCGGTAAGTCACCGCTGGCAGGTAAGACCCACGCCTGGGGACACGCCAGCTACAGTCCCTCCTGCAGGAGGGAGAGAGATGATCACCCTATACCGGAGGCCTCTGGTCTAAGCCACCTGCTCAAGGTATTTCTGTGAAGGGCCTGAAGTCATCTCCCTCTTCCCAGATCACATGCTGGACATGCAGAAGGACAGCGTGCAACCCGGCATCCTATTTTCTGAGGGACAAGGCCACCGAGATGTCTTCCTGGTGCCAGCTGGAGGCTCCAGCCTTGCTGTAGGGCTTCTCACCGGCCCGGGGGCTGCGTGGGCTACAGTGCCACCAGCAAGGAGACAGGTCCCAGGAGGCAGACCTTCTTCAGCAACCCTCCCAAAGCAACTCAATAATATTTCATACCACGCTCAATTCACAGAGCCATCAACCGAGGTGCCCATGGGAGAGTGTCTCCACACCAGAGCCCAGCTGTGCCGAGGCTGCAGCCATGGTCCTGTCTACACGGCTCTGTTGTGGGCTTTCCCCACACCCGTCACTCGGCTTGAAAAAAGGTCCTCAAGTTCCCCAACACCGTGTTATCCAAAGTCAGCAAAATAAGGGGCTAAGCCGCTGCCAACACCCGCATTCACGTGGCTCCATAGGCAGGAGCAATAAAAAGGTTTCACAATCGTCGACGGCATCTTCCCCTGAGCCTGCGGCACAAAAGCAGCCGCAAGCCGGAGAGCAGCTGACTCGGAGCCCAGCTGAGCTGCTGCTCCGCCAGCAACTCAGCTCCAGCTCCCGACACATTTAACCATAATTACATGGGTCAGATCGTCTCTGCCTTGTCACACCAGTGCAGGGAGAGCCGCCGCGTGCCCCGCTCTGCACTCACACTGCCAACAACTGGAAGAGTTATCTAACTCTAGCAAAACAACACACACACACCCCTAGAACCATTTAGAAATATCCTCAAGTGAAAGCCTTGAGGAATTTAATCTATGTAACTTCTCAAAAACAAACAAACAAAAAAACCCTCAAAGGGACTGACTCGATCGCTGCCTTTAAGTATTTCCACAGGGAGTAGAAATTCGATAATAGATGGCTCTTGAGGCTGGCAGAGAGGGGTATAATATCATCCAACAGCTGGAACTCAAATTCAGAAAAATGTAAGACAGAATTAAAGAACAATTTCTGCAACTGTGCAAGTAATTAGCCATTGAAACGACTTACGGGGAACTAATGGATTGTCCATCATTGACTTAAACCCAAAAGAGGACTGAATAGCATCTTAAACTGTAGGTTCATCACAGCAAGCCCACAGCCTTCACTGTGTAGGTCAGCCAAGACGACTTCTGCCTCCCAATCTGACAATAAAATTATTTTATAAACTCAGTAAAGAAGTCACAGACGCAAACAACCAGGGAAGCCCTGGGGCAGAATTAAGAAAGAGAACCGCATCATTTCCTTTAAACTGAAAAAAAAAAAATTAATCATGCCACCTTCTTTGTTATACCATTTCAGGGAACCACGCGTCATACATTTATATCTGAACTTCAGCTACCAGTGCAGCCAAGCAACAGTTGAGCAAGTTCAGTCCGAGGGGCCGGGGAAGAGGAGCATAACCTCCCTTTACCTACGCAGCACGTTCCTTTACAGGATGCTATCTCACAGATAGCACCGCAGCTCGCTCTCTCTTTTCTTGTTCTCCGCCTGGCTGGCAGCTTGCTTTCGGCTCTACAGTTGCAGAGATGATGCTTGTAGAAAAGTGCAACAGGCTACTCCCACATACTGCTAATTTGGGAAGAAATATATACGTGTGTGTGTGTGGTTTTGCTATGTGCATATTAAATGTATATAATGCTATAATGCTTTAAATATACAATACGTATATGTGTGTATAGGAACTAAAATGTATACATATTAATATATAATGCATACATTAATATAACTATATATAGATACCCATAACTAATGCACATCACTATTGAATGTGTATATACTTGCAATGAAATCACCTGGACCTTTCACCATTCACCTACAGCTTAGCTGCTTGTTCACTGCAGTTCAGCTGCCTAGCTTGCACATGTGGCCTGCACGCAGCCTTCCTATTTCTGAGGTTATACTCAAATCCTCAAAAAAAAAAAAAAAAAAAAAAAAAAAAAAAGCAAAAGGCAGGCTTCACGTCACCTCCTGGGTACGTGAAACATCAGCCTGAGTAGTGGGTGCTGCTGCATGCTGCTTTGCTCCACGAGAAGCAGCAGAAGCATACGTCTACACACGACTCAAGTGTCTCCATTCATTCATCATCACTAGACGCGGCATTCTTCAGCCTGGCCCGGCCTTGCCTTAAGCAAACAGGAGTTGCAGTTCACGGGGTAGAACAGAGCTGGAACAAGGGAGAATGCATGCAGCACTCCATGCCATTTGTTTTACTTTTATGTAAGTACTTTAACAGCAGTGATGGTTTTATTTGAAAAGTCAGTACTTTGTAAGGTACAAAGATACTTATAAGCATGTGTGTTATGACTCAGTATGGCTGGCGTGTTTCCAGCTCTCTCTTTGGGTCTTTCCCAAGCACGCATCTCCTAACCCCATTCTTCATGCCAGGTTGCAGAAAGCAAAACAACAAAACACAACCCCCCTCTTCTTTCTTTTTCCAGCACTGCAGCCAATGCTCAGTTAAAATCACTGTGGCACCCAATGCCCTAAATGAACATGCTTTCATGGTTCAACAGCCCCCAGAGAGTCTTTCCCGCAGATGCAAGAAGGTCATTTTGAAGCAATGGGAAAAATAAGCCACAAGCTTCTACTCTTTCCTTAAGGATATTTTTGAAGGAAAACTATTTCAAAGGGTGGGTTTTTTTCTGTATTTAGTTAGCAACAAAACAAAAATCTGTCTTTTGCATGAAAAACAGACAACACATTTTCAGAGATCATATAAATTACTTCTCAGTTGAAGGACCAAAATGGAAATGTTTGTTTATTAGATTCAAGACCTGCAACAGATTTTGCCTTTTGGCTGTATATTATCAATAGAAAACAGTTATACCTGTTTTCCTCTAAAAGCCAGACCTAAGAGAAATTGGTGGAAAAGCTAGATATGCCTTCCAAGGCTGAAAGGGATCTGTGCAGTCCTGGGCAAGTTACCACCACTGAGTGCAATTAGCACACTCATTCATTAACGAAGCCCACTTCCTCAGTATATATATAGTATGACGTGAACCTCATGAGAAAGTGCAAAGTCTTACTACCATATCGACACATGTACTTCCCCTGTTGCGTTAGCAGAGGTCTCCATCGTATCGCAAAGTTCCATCAACCTTCTCACCACCCTGAATGCACATCACACTCGCAGAGGAAAACCCCAGCGTTGGCCCATTGGTGCATAACTCGCAGGAACAAGTGGGCTGGTTCCACAACCAGACAGCAGAATCTCCTCTAAGCAGAAATTCCTAGCGAAAATTTGAACTTCCAGGGTAATGACTTGAAACCAGACTCTAATATATTCAACTGAAGCTATATAAATAAAGATTTTTGGCTCCTTCTGGCAGCTATCATGCTGCTTGGACTTCTTACAGCCAAGCACAGCACCGTGCAAACTGAATATACCCATATATACGCACAGCAATATCCTTGCAATCTTTTGCTTACTATCAAGATCCCTCCACTCCCTTCTCTCAGAATGAAGTTCACACTTATTTAATGTTTAATCTTTTAATCGAGTTTAACTATCCAGAGAGGATGTAGCAGTTTCTCATTTAAAACAAACTGCTTATATTCAGTGAGAAAAAAATAAAACCTCATGAATGGCTTAAGCTGATGAAGATTGATACAGCTTGGAGACTTTATAGTACAGTGACTCATGCCTTCTGGAAAATGTAATCTGTTCTGTCTAGTTTGGGAAAATAGGTCATGTTTTAAAAATGTGCTAACTAACATGAAGAAAGGGGAAATTTTCTTTATTAATGGTTCTGTTACAGCATTTAAATGCATCTGGTAATTATAGCGACTTTTTCCCTTGCACTTCCAGAAAACTTCCCCAAAGAACTTGCATTACGTTACAGCTCCTGACTAGCAGAACCAATGTTAACATGGCAAAGAAAGGATGGAGAAAAACAAGAAACACTCTCCTCTTCCTGCTTTAGCACTTCTCCTACAGCTTTCATCCCCTGCAAACTCCCGTTGGTTCGCACTCGTTTGCCGCCTCCTGCTGCACCGGGGATTGTGTTTCCTCCTTTCAGACGGAATTCTTCTAAGAGCAGCATGGGAGAGAAACGCTCTGGTTTTTGGGTCACTACAGGCCTCGGGCACTTTTGAGCCCAGTGAGCTTCCACCTGCTCTTGCAAGAATATATTAGGGTAAAAGAGTTACAGTTGAAATTTCCAAACATAAGTCACTAGCGTCTTCATTTATTTTATGCCTCAGAATTGAGGCATAAAAAATAGTTCCTAACTTTATCTTACGCTTAATAATGAAATATTTAAAAAATAGCGGGTTTGTGTGTTAATTGTTTCTTTTACATAAACTCAGAGGCCTCAGCGATGTTTCTGCACCTCTAGAAAACTGCTACTCAATACGAAACTAGTGAAAGCTTACAAGACATGAACTGTTTCCCATGCTGGTCTGCCAAGATAAACACTTTAAAAACAAAAGGCTAAACACAAACACATTCAGAATAAAGCCAGGTTGAAAGTTTCCTAATTTATCAACTTACAGCAGGACTTCCACTCGAACCATCTCTCACCAATAGCAATGACTCCACATCTACAACTCTCTTAGGCCAGACCAGGAGTCTAATCAACCATTTTGCAACCAGAGTGCCAGAGTTTCAGGCTTCAATGAGAGCCAGGAGCATGCAGAAGCAGGCCACAAAAAGCCAAGGGTGGCAGAGTGCTGGAAGAAAGAGGTGTGGAAGGTACAAGATACTTACGCAGACTGGGGGAGCCGTTTTCACAACCGGCTTAAGCAAATTCACCTGCCACCACGTGGGAAACACCCACCCCAACCCCGATGCCAGCACTAGCCCTTGTGCGGCCATCTGACCAGCTTGAGTGGGGAAGAGAGTCAAAATCCCACCTCCACACATGAAAAATGACTCTTTTCAGCCAGATCAGCTCCCTTATTTCTAACCACGTGGCCATATGGGAGCTACTGCTGGGGCAGAGAAAGGTAGGACTGCCCCTTTCAGCAGCAACCCTTGCTTGGAGAGATGTAAGCCCATCACGACACCAAGCCATGACGGTCACCATAAGGAAGGGAGGGCACCGCAGACAGCATTCAAGAAATTAAAATCACTTCGCTTTAATGTAACTATTGTAAACCTCAAGCATCTCACTGCATTCAGATGAACCATACCCCCTTTTTCCACAATGAATAATTTACTTTAGGCGAGTAAAAGGGAAATATATGGGAATATATAAAGGGGAAATATCTTTTAGAGGGACAGAGCCTGCAATATTTCAGGCTTGACAAGGTATGATCTTCTGTTTGACCATCACTTGTAGCCAATTTATGCCTGAGCAAAAGCTCTGACTTGATAAATAGGTTCCTTATTTGGTGCTGTCTTCAAAAAAAGGGAATGTCTCCTAAAATGCCTGTTGAATTATCTTTGAAAGGGTGTGCTGTATACGGATACATGCCTTCCAGGCAGAAACCAAAATAATTTAAGCATCATTTCCCATGCAGGTGAACAGGTCTAAACCCTTCTTAAAAGAAAAACAAACAAACCGACCTGAGGAGGACACACGCTACACGTCTTCACTTCTCTGAAACACCATGAAATAATGTATACTTATCTTTGATTACAGGCTACTAAAAAACTACAGCTGAAATTGGATTAGAAACTTCTGCTGAAAAACAATTTATTGCATAACACAACTCCGACAGCCTGGGTTTCTGGCCACCAACTGAGCCTTTATAAAAATCTGCTGGGCAGCTGCCAAATCATCTCTTTGAGCCTTGGCATGTCCGACATCTGAGACAGTAGTCAAGGCAGCCACATGTCCTGTGCCATCCGCAGACCTGCACTTTTATGGTTAAATGGTACCATCAAAGAACAGCGTAGTACGAGCCATTAAACACACGAAGGTAAAAATCTCCTGCAGCTGTGGATCTGACAACTCTGATCACGCTGCAGAAGACCAAGAGCCACAGCAGGATTTTTTCTTTTTCAGGATCTGGTATTAATTTGAACATAAAAGTAGCTTATTAAGAAGAGGAGAAAAAGAGAAGCAAGAAATGATAGCGAGCTCCAAAAAACCTCCTCACTCCTAGCTGAAAATCACTGCCATTTATAAATTTCACATTCCAAATATTCTTACTTTGTCTCCAGTTCTAATTAAAACTCTCCACCAAGTACACTTCAGACAGACACATAAAACCCAGCACACACAAAGAGTATTCAGCAGCTCAAGATAATTAAATTCAAATATATTCTTTCTAATTAATTTCATTTTGATTCAGTTCGTATTTTTATAAGGTGTTCAAGCTCCAGTATGCAACCATACGAATATGGTTCAATAAAAAGTGATTTCTGCAGTTTAAATGTCTGCTAATAAGACCTACAGATGTGAAGTTTAATATGGCTAATCCAATCCTGCTGCACATTACTAATTAGCTTAAGACCTTTTTTCACCTTCAAACAGAAAGCCTGATCCTTCACTTGAAAAATACTAACTGCTTTTGCATGCCAAAATAGTGTCAAGGTAGTAGGGAAGAGAGAAAGACACAACTGGTGTGTTATAAATTTGCCTTCACTATTTCTACGGGAATTTAAAGAGATACAATTTTTTGGGCATCTCACAGCATCTGAAAGGTCAGTTGTATCAATATTTTAGAGAAGCTGGAGTACTGCTGACATGTTAAACATCTATCCTCATAAGTACAATAGGAGGTCAGTGCCTACGTCATTTCTTTGGTAGGACTTTGGTACCTGCATGATGAAGCCTTGCCTATAATAGGAAAAGATCTGTTCATCTATCTGCTTTCCAGGAATATAAAAAACGTGAATCTGCCAATACACCTTATTGTTCCCTCATTAAATAAACTAACAAATGACCCCAAAGCCTATATAGCTTAGCTACATTATAAAATATGGTTTGCCCATCAGGAACATGACACTTTCACAGGCTTGAGGCTGGGGACAGAGGTCCCTGTGCAGGCTTGGGAAGGTCACCACACACCTGCTGGATGACCCTGCGCCAAGCAGAGCTGCTCGCTCACTCCCATTTAAACCTTTCCAGTACAAGTGGGTTGGGCTGGTTTAAAGAGATGAAACAGGAGGTCTTGGCCCATATAACTCACTTTGATGGCACTACAGTAGAGCGCATTTGCATAAGTAGCTCCAGCACCGAACCTGTGCAAGAGGACCATGGCCAGCAGTGGGGTGAGCGGCATTGCCAAAGCTGGAGCATGGCAAACTCTACCCACAGGGTAACTTGCACAGTGGCGGAGCTTTAAGTTCGCATAAAACCGACCCAAAGCAGGTATGGCTAATGCAAGAAGTCCCTTGCCTTAGCTAGGTTAGCCTTAGCTAACTTGGTTTCCTCCTCTTTCACGTCAGTCTACAGTATGCCCCTCATTCAGGCAATCACCAGGTTTAAAAGGAGATTAATTTAAAAAAAAGAAACAAAAAAACCTAACCAACCAAGCCGTCTTGTCAGACTTTAAACCCAGGAAGGATAATGACAGAACCAAACGTGCTGAACCTATTGCTGGGAAATATTGGGGCCCGAATCAATTTTACTGAACCAGATGAGGAACCAAATTGGTTCTATCGACACAGGCTCCTGGGATAGACACGCTGATACTGCACTAAGAGCATGACATGTTGATTTTGCTTGATGTACTACCCAAAAAGTGAGATTTTTATCAGATACTTTTTATCCTTGTTTACATTCCTGACTGGCAGAATATCCTTTAAAGCTGGGGGGGCAAATCTGTTGAAGCTGGGAGAAGTAAACTAAATCTGTACTCTTCACTTTTAAGCCAATTAAAGAAGATATATGAGGAGACTCTAAAGCTACTCTAAATGTATTTTTAGGTCAGTTTAGTTACATCAGAAAATTTTCTGCACAAAGAAAGCTACATAATCGGTGAAAACCTATGCTTTAAAGCTTTACCAAGCTCACCCTTCAGTATTAAACGTATCTGACTTCCAAAATACTACCCAGCAAACAAACGATGGTATTTTAGTAACGCAGGGAAGCAAATAATAAAGCCGGCGTTTGCTCTGTGAGGCAATCGCTCGGTAACAAATCAGATGAATGCACCCCAGTAACTTCCCAGAAGGCCTGCAAAACAGTTTTCCAAATAACCAGTGCCAGAAGAGGGTAAAGGCCATTACCTGGAACTGAAGTTGCAGCAGAGTGCTCAGGGTACCCAAAGTCAAGGATTTCAGACAGAGCTGCTCTGCCACGCACAAGCTTCAGTTCTTGCTACAATTTAAAACACGAGGGAAGAGGAAGAGCTAATGGCTACCACAACTCTCAGATCTGGCCTGACTTGTGAAGCCATGCTACTTCTCCCCTGAATGGTTAAATTAAGAAGATGATGGACAGCTGGGAGGCTTTGTGGGGAAAGGCAGGGGGGGGAAGTTCTTTCTTCTGGAGATGGCAGATTTTCCTAATTGCACAGAATGATTTTTAAGACACAGGTGTCCCACAACAATTGGATCTGTGTTAAACTGATAAGGAAAAAACATAATCACGTTTCAACATTTCCATGATCTTGTCTTCTTTTTTGTTTTGTCTTGTTTTTTAATAAACCAACAAGTCTGCGTGAGACCTTTCAAAATAATGGCACAATCCTTTTTCCTTCTCTTTTGCAGGTTTCTCGGCAGGCAGCACCGGGTGGCACAGCACTGGAGCAATGCACAGGCAGGGTGCCGGATGCCTGTGCTGGCACAGCTTATGCACCTGGGGGTCTGCAGAGAACAAGCCCCTCTGCTCCAAGAGAACTGTTTGGGTTAGTGTTCAATTCCATCATCCCTCCTCCGCTCCCTGATCAATGGCAACATTCAAACTTTACTGAAGATATTAGAAGCACATCAAAGACAACCATTAAGCTTTTAAGTGCACTAATTGACATTTTAGCACTTACAAATCCATCTATGTGTTCTATCACTCAATTGAAGAGACTTGCTTCCCCGGCTGGTAAGAGTTCCCCATGTTTTTAGCAGGCAGAGGGGGATTTTCAAAGCTATTTTTTTTCTCAGACAGGATTTTAGAGAATTCAAATTACAAATATAATGCACTTCAAAAAGTAACACGTTTCACAAATTTAAGAGCTCTTCCATAAAAGCTGTAAATGGCATCACAGCTATAACTCACAGGCTTCTAAGCTCCAATGAATTTTGCAGCTGTTATGGCACGTCGAAGCCAAATCATTGTTACCTTCACACCACCACAACTGAAAACCCCAGCTATGATATTACAAACTGCATGGTGCTACATGAAAAAGGAGGAAGAAAAAAAAAAAAAGAAAGAAAAGAAGAAAAAGAACCCATGGGTGATTTTGCAGCTCCTCCTTTCTTCCTTCACTAAGTTGGCATAAAACAGATGCTAAAACCGTGACAGCCTTAGAATGAGTATCCCAACAACAGGATCCAGGGAAGCATTTCAGAGCAACATCCCCATGGATGCTGTAAAATCAGAGGATACAGCCCTCCGCACCCCAGGTACTCCGACATAGAGCAGACAAGCCCCCACCCAGCGGCCAAGCCCAGGCTCTGATTACAGAAAAGCATCTCAATGACAGCAGGTCTGGACCCTTCTTCTATTACTGTCACATACCAACATGTTCACCTTCTGTTCTGTTAGAGAAATCCTCATTCAGTCCCAATATTTAAAGCAACAAGAAAGATCAAATTAAATTCTCAGGGTTTTAAGCCGTTCAGTTCATTGCTAGATCTATTTTAGGGTCTGAGGCTGCCAGCCACCCCCACAGAATCTGCGCGCTAAACAAGGCTTTTGACAAGCTTGTTTATGCCTTCTGCAGCAATCAAAGGCAAAACATTACAAATCGAAGAACCAGGAGACAAATACAGTACTGTGCATAACAGAAACCTCAAAAAGCTAGCCAGCAGCAAACCTGCTGCTCAACGAACCCTGCAGAGCAATACGAGATAACGCAGGAAAACAGAAATGGATGGATCAAGTAAGAACAGACTTGCGCTGTATGTATGCAAACATCTGCAGGCAGGACCTCTGAAGCACACATCCATCAAAAGAAGCAGATGCAGGATCGCAAGACAAGGAGCAGACAAAATCTGTCATTTTCTCCAAAAGTACCCTGGGGCAAAGGTCATAATTTGAGAATTCAAGTTTAAAGATTGCAGGGGACTTTACATTTTACTGGCATCAGAAAAACACCCAAGAAAACAAGTGGGCATGGACAATGTGCAGTATTTCTGTGACTGGGATTTAAATGGAAACACAAAGACCGCATTTTGGGACGTAGGCAGTTATGCTATACAAGGCAGTTACCTCCAGTCCACGTCTTTCCTTAGAGAAGGCAAAAATCACGTTTTCTGTTCAATTCTTCCCTATGTTGAACACGTCATAAGGGCAGAGTCAGTTTAATGCAGTGACACACACTGTAAACTCCATTGGCCATACTGTAGCAAACCCACCACGTCAGGGAAGCATCCAAGATGTACGTTAAAATTACACCCAGAAGAAATTTTGCTGTACGCCTTTGCTACTGTGTTCCTTTAAACCTTTCACCTCTTAAACTGCGAGTTCAACGGCAGATTATAAACATCATAAAAGCTCATAAAACCCAATCATAAAACTGCCGGTTCATTTCAAGATTATTTGCTCTTAGCCTTGCAAAAACATCATGAGAAGTATAAGAATTGCAACATCTCCCTGCAAACCCCAACCCCTCTTCATTTGCATCAAGCCCAGGTCACTGCATTCATCCTGCTCCTGTCACTGGGACGGGCAGGCACTGCAGCTTTACCTTGAAGGTGGACCTTCACAGGTGAACCTCACAGCACGTCACCCACCTGCTAAAGCATCCTGAGCAACATCCCCAACATCAGCTTCTGATGAAATCACCTGCTGTTTCACCTTCCTCCTGCAAAACCTAGCTTTGCGTGTTACCAGCACAACTGACAGATATGAAAACCTCCTGCAGCCTGAGCAGCAATGCAAACACCAAGTCAGGATTTTGGGGCATCTCTACAGGCCCCTCCATGCCATGCAGCAGGGTCTACCTCCAGCCTTGCCAGAGACTGACCCAGGCAGCACGGCAGCTGCCCAAACAATGGGAAGAAGCACAGGCTGATAAGATGCCTCCCCACACATCACTGGCATCAGGTGCTGGTTGTCTGCATTAGCCCGCAGTAGGAAAAGAGGCGGCATTTGGTTATTTGGGCTGGGTTTCCTGCGTGGCCAGCCACATCATTTCACCCTTCTCCTGGGGAAAGACTGTGGCCTGGATGGAAGCTGTCTGTTAGCTTTTCTGCAGACAAGGACAGTTTTAGTGAAATGAAATTATCATAGGGATCTAGGCAGAGCAGAGCTTATCAACAACAGGTTTACACCAAAAGATTCCAAGAACAGGCTGAATCTTATTTAGCATAATGTCGAGCAATGCGACAGTGCAGTAATGGTTTTGAAGGCAGACAGTGAAGAAGTCTGTGATTTGTAGGTCAGAGCATGTCAACACAGCTGCAATAAGCTCAACCTGACTCTCACACTTCAAGCATACACCAAACCGCTCTGGTTTTTGGCTTTGCTGTGCACTTGCAGAAGGCAGGGAAGAAAAAGGGTGGGGGCGGGGGGGAAGAGACAAAACCAAAGACTGTATTAGAGAGAGCAGCAGTACATTTTTAGGCATGGATCAGCTCTTGCAGTCTCTTGGCAAATGAGATGGTAGCAGAGAATCATCCAGGCAAGTTTAGGAGCTGTGTTTCTGTTTATTTTAATTTGCAGTCTATTGATTTTACTGTTTTGTGAGTTCACTCATGAGTAATATTGGAACTGGAGGCTGAATGCAGTGATGGACTGGGCAAGGCAGATACACCCACCCAAAGAGAGCATCTCTTCTGCCACCAGCCTCTGCTCCCAGCAAAACAAGCGGAGCGGCTAGAGAGCCCAGCGCCGCTCCTGTGACGCTGCACGCAGGCAACAGATTAACCATCCATCATTACGGTCCATTTGCAATTCCTTATCAAATCTCCCTGCCAGATACAAGGAGGAGGGACAGACTAGCAATGGTTACACTCCCTGTTGTGGGCAGGCACAAATTTGGCAGCTCGATTTTGCTGCTGGAATGGGTCTTAGATGCACCAGGCACGTGATTACATCCAGTCACGTTACACAAATGCAACAGCCTCTGAGAGTGGTGGCTCCAACAGTACAGTACGCAGGGATGGAGTTACATGTGCCTTGGGAGAACAGATCATGATGAATCCTAATTAAATTAAAAAAAAAAAAAAGTGTGACTTGTTTAAATGCCTTCGCATTGCTAGGTGACCTACTCCTCCTTGTGACTCCTGCGTCCTAGCCATCACAAGTTGCTGCATACAGATGTAGCAGCAACAGTACGGCTTAATCAGTCAATGTTTTCACAACACATATTTCAAATATTAAGCACTTATTGAAGACTTAGAAGTTACTGTGTAAATATTTGTATTATATTATACTGCTAACGCTTCCTTGCCAACTGTGGAATTTTAAATCTATCTCGTCTGATAAAGCTTTATTTACATATCACACTGCTCTCGATACTCAACAAAGTGAACTGACTAAATTTACACCAACTCCATTCAAGGAGTACATGTCAGGAAAGAGCAATTCAATGATTTTTGGTCTCTGGTATGTGACTAAACTAAACCACAGGCAGTCACAAGGCTTGTTTTGGGTTGGCGTTAACTGATTTCGCTAGGCGACAACGTTCACGGGGAAAGCATTGGAGAAACGCACCTTGCTCTTAAAATACCCCACAAGCAGTAAGGTCTACACCAAGAGCTATATACTCCCAACACAGAATCTTATAAGTCTCTGCTCAAAATTTGGGAAGCCAGTGCTGCCCACAGACCTTACATCCCCAGCGCTGCTGCAGTCTGCTTTAGCCCCCTGAAACACCCCCAGGATGCTACAATGTCCCCAGGCAGCACGAGAGCCCCAGGGGTACCAGAGCTATTTCCAGAGGGGAAGGGCAGGATTTCATCCACCCATTCGACGTGGAGGCAAGCGGTGTTTGTCACTCGTTTATTTGGGCCAGATTATCACCTCCCACTACTTTACAAGAGGAAGGCCATGAGAGGCTGCTAATGCCCAGACAAGCAGCTAATGCTTGGGAAAACATGAGCAAGAGCAACCACCAGCAAATGCAAACACCATTCTTAGTCCCAGACGAAGCACCTTATGGGGATAAAATAACAGCCACTAAAACATGGTGAAGTTTTTCACTATTTCTGAAAAAGATGACAGATTTAAATGGGCTGTTTTTCCACACGTGCATTAGGACATACTCACTGGGCAAACGCCTTTTTCCTGTCCCTCTCCTCCTCCCCACAAAAAAACCTAAAAAGCAAAAAGGAGACTTATGGGACTCCATATCATCTCCAACAGTTGACACCAAGTTGATCATCACATCAGCTTTGAAAAATCTCTGCATCTAAAGCACCCGCTGTATTGAAGAAAACCCTGTAGTGCGATAATCTGTTTACTCACTGAATCCAAGTCGCAGATTTATTCTTTATTTTACATACTGAATGAATATTTACTCTCCAATGATTTCAGTTAGACTTGCACAATCATATGTTGAAAAGGGAAAAAAAATGGAGTTGAAGTCGCATGCTACCTTTCGACAGCTCTGCCAGCTGGAAATATGCCATCAATTGTCTGTTCAGTACGTGACACGAAAGCAGAGGAGCCTGCTTAATAGAAATTCACTCAATTTCACCATGTTTACTTCAGGTTTAAGAAAATGGCCATGCAGAAGATAGATAGATTAAATATTTTTCCTTTTACGAATATCTTTCTGTCTTATTTTTTAACAAGCTTTTAGCCTCATACCAAGTTTATGACATTTCTAATTTAAAATGTTATGGAAATTGGAAGAACAAAGTAGAAATGGAAATATTAGCAGAATTTTCCTTCGTTTCAAAACCTGAACAGTATCATACTAAGAAAAAAAGTACATCTAAGCACTCTGTATGTGTTACTACCGAGCTATGCATTTGTTAAATATATAAATAAGCATTTCTGTTCTGGAGAAATATGTCTCACTTCCACAAAAAGTCAAAGACATACATAAACAAATAGCAGAAAGCAACAATTTTTGTCAGCTGGCTTATTCAAGAAAACCAAAATTCAGTACGTGGCGCTTTTGCATAAGTCTTTCCCCTACCTTTTGCTACGCACAGGAAAGGACAGACAGACGTACACACAAAGAAATACATGACACGTATTGCCCGTGAGCTGCAGTGTCTCAAGCTTCAGGCTGCTGAGCTCAAGCTCGCTATCGCTCACAGCCCCGTGACAGTGGGCCAATTTACTAGCCCCAGCCTACTACAGATAAATAAACAAGCGGCACGTTGTTCACGAGACATCTGTCTTACTTTTTTTTTCCTCCTTACCACTCAAGAAATGCTATTAATACAACAATTACTTAACCATATAAATCTGAGGTTAATAAAAAGACCGTGCTTTGAGTGACAATATCTACTTTGCCATCGCAGAACTAACTCTTTATTCCCTATAAATAAACGTTATTATCCGGGAATTGAACTCTGAGTGGTGAACTAGTAGCTTGCTTTCTTAGATGCTTCAATACATTAAGTGCTTTGCATTATGGGCAGATCAACTGCCCATTCACTAAGAAAGGTTACAAAAGTGATGCTGTAATCTCATTTAGCTCCCCCAGTGTTTACCTTCTACAGCCAGGCTTGGATAGCAGGGGAAAAAAATGTGCAAGAATAAAGCTGGGACATTCAAATGTGGAAAGGGAAGAGAAAATATTTACCTCCTAGGCTAGAGATCCTTTTGCTCCAGCTACCTCACCAGAAAGGCATGGTGCCAAAAGCATGAAGAGGTAGAAAGTGATTTACAGATTGGAAACATTTTGATATGTAGATGAAAAAGAAGGAAAACCAAAACACTGTGAGTAACAAATTGTTAAGCAGTCTAGTGCATTTTACAGTGTATCTCATTGGGTAAAACCTCTGATCCATGACCAAAAATACACACATAAAGTCAAGGCAATGAAAAGGAGGACAAAAAGACATCAACCAAGTAGTTTGAAACCAGTCCTTCCCTTTGCTCCTTTTTTCTCTTTTTCTGCCCTGTAACTCTCGCCAGGGATGGCTATTGGGGAAGATCCCCACAAAAAAGCACACTTCCTGTAATAATAAAACCCCTCATTCCTGTTGCAGAATGGGTTTCTGACCTGAAAACTGCCAGCATCTGAAAAATGCAGAGGGAAAAGAAAAAGCTCAAAATTCACTTTCAGAAGGACTAAGAAGGGAAGGGCAGCTAGAAGAAAAAAAAACACATGCAAACAAACCAGGTTACTGGTGCAAAAAGAACATATCTTCCCTCAGCCAGATAAGAAACATAAAATATTAATTAAAAAAAAAGTTAAGAGAAACAGGGCAAAAAATATTGGCAGTGACAAAAGGCTGACTGGAGCCTTTGGTTTAGGCAAAACACCAACCCAGGGAACAATTTTTACCCTTGGACAATAACAAGCCTTTGGTGCACGGTGAGCTTAAAGTGGAGACCTGCTGAGCGGGGAAGAGTCAGGGCTGCATGAAAGTCCAGCACAGCGCTGGGAAACCCAAGGCATACATCTGAGTGTGCAGAACTAAGTCTAACAAATGAAGCATTCACAGACGTCAAAGTATTTAATATTACGGTGTTGCATACAGTAAGCCACTGCTGAACGCCATGTCCAACTTCACCCACAAATTAATCACTTTTACTTTATGGAAGCTAATATGTGCTACCTCTGCTGACAGAGCCACCTCTGCTGAAATCACCCCTTTGCTTTGCAGGCATACGTAACTAGAAACACAGTTGGTCCAGGATAAGCAGTCACGGACACAGCACCATCTATGATGCAGATGACACCACAATCAGGTTCTATAATAAAACTTTTTGTAATTTAGAAAACAGGTTTAAGATCCCAGACACGTTAATTAATTGGGACTAGGCGATGCTGGGGAAAAGGGACCTGTCTGCTGCAGCTGCAGGTGTCAGCATCTGCACGAGAGGATCCTGCGCAGAGGGTGAGGGAACTGCAAATGGGCCAAAGCTCAGGAGAGGACCAGCAGTTGCCCAGGTGGTGGGAGGACTTTATGACAGTGACTGGCACAGCCAAAGGTAGCTGGTGTGTGTGCTCATGCTCACATTGTGGAGCTGCCATGGCCAGGGAAGGATAGACATCAAAACGAGTATCCAGAAAAGGGGACTCCCAAATTGTCCCCAGGACTGGGGATGGAGGGAGATGGGGCTGCAGCCAGAGTAGTGGTCCTGGACCAGGATGGCGAGACATCAAGCACAGAGGGATATCGAGGAGACGACTACCCATGTAGCTGTAGAAAAGGTTCCCACCATTTTCCCCCCATGGCACACCTCAAATGGCTTAATTCCCTGAACTTTATACTATGACATTTCTCTACTTACTTGAGAGAGAGGGAAAGACAAAGCCTACTTCTGCTTGAGCTGAAACTCAAGTTGCTAAACCACCTTGGAAGCAGGTCTACAGGATTTCACTTCTCGGGAACTAAGACTTGCTCACCCCCTCGTGCCTTCACACAAGTTCCCCAGCAAGTTATGAGCCCCAAGGACTGACACGTCTGAAAGGCCACCGTGCCCAAGCACCAATAACTCATCCCACTACTCAGTCCCAACACAGCTCTGCTCCCGAGGCTGGTCGTTTGCTTGGGGTGAGGAAGCGGCAAGAGGCAGGGCACCCATCCTGCTGGAGCACCCGCTACTGGGGACGGAGGCACACAAACATGCCCTACACGCAGATGGGCTAGCCCGCAGGGATGTCTGAGACAGCCCAGGGGGGAACCAGCCCGGAAAGGAGGAGATAAAACGGCTTCACTTGTTTTTTGCTTTGTTTTTCTCCCTCTTATCTCTATTGCTACATGTAGCTGATAATAAAACCTTTACAGATGTTCGAAAGCAAAATCAATTAGTAAATGGAATAAGCATATCTCCATTTTAGCCAAGCATCTTACAGGGCCCAAATACTGCATTTGAGCAATAGAAGTGGGGCTTTTTAATTACTTGTTTATCAGAATCAGGCTCCAGTGGACCCGTGTGCTCAGCTCCCCTGGCACCACCACCGGCCGGCGTGCGGCACCCAGCGGCTGGCTGCTGCCCACCACTCCTCCAGGAAGGACCATCAGCTTCCTTCTCGCTCCTTGGTTCAGCCATGCCACTTGAAGGAATTATATTTGAGACTCCTACCCTTCTTCCCAATTTTTTTGAGATCTCCCAATGGATTATGAACCTGCTAGCGAAGGGCAAAATGATGGCAGGAGCACACCAGTCTCCTCCTCATGCCTGGTGTCCTCTTCTCCTCACCACATCCTTGCCTCGCTCCTCCTCACACCAGGTAGCACCAGCACAGCCCAAACCCTCACGCTGGCCATCAGCTCCTCAGGCCCTCCACTGGCTTTCCTCTTTTCTAACAGACCACAATGGATTTCTGCTCACGTACTTCCAGTCTCCACTGAGAACGGCATTCATGACGGCTGTGAAGCAACTTACGCTTTGCTGTATTTTTCCCAGATTTTCTTGCAACAGCTTGGCAGGCATCTACCAGCACTGCACTTTCAGGGAGGAGGGAACAGAGGAAGAGAGGCAATTGATTTAATTGTCAGAAAACTCACAAAAACGGTGAAAGGACATCAGATCATCTGGTCCAATCTCCACATTATCTTGCCCCTGCAGCACAGAGTCCTCCTGGTCCAGCCCAAAACACTCCAATAGCACAACTGCAGACAATACCTGCAACTGCTCACCCTTACAAATACCTAAGTCAGAGGCATTACAATTTTATTAATGCAGCCCACAAATTTCCAATATAATTACCTCCTTTTTGGTGTATATTTCTCAAAGTGCAACTTACGGCTGTTGCTTTTTCACTTTTGGCTCAATGAAGGTCCAGCTTTCTGTTCCTTCTCAACAGAGGGTGAATACAACTCTTAAAATATTACACCAAGTTTATGAGCAAGGTGGCCAAATCTTACAAACCAAGTATTTAAGAACAGGGGCTCCTTTTTCAAATGTTTCCTGCATGTTCTGATATCGCCTCTCTCGCCTTTATGGACAAAGAGAACAAGTGTTAGGGGCATCTTAGCTCATCTAAGAAGGCACAGGCTTAGGTCGAGGTTAGTAAGTCTTCGGCATTTATTACTTGATGAGCTAGGGAAAGATGCTACCATTCCCATGATCCACCAAAGACCTTAATTTTTTTTCTTCATGTCAGTGAGTTTTAAGATTTCATATTAATCAAGACTGCATAACTCAGCGTCTAACATAACACGATAACTATGAATGAAGGCAGATACACAGATAGACTAACATTGACCTCATCTCGTCTGTCAGAAGAAACATTTCTTTTTATTTTATTGTTTTCATCAAATTGTGGTCTCCAAAAAGGAGGCTGCACGAGGTCACTTTCAGTGCGCTAATCAGCAGAGTGACAAGTTACATCAGACTTGGTGTGCGGAGCTCACTACCTGCTTTCCAGCACTTACCACAACACAACTGCATTTACAGGAAGTTTCACTGCACTATGGAAACGCTGAAGGCCTTTGTAACAAAATCAGGATTCATCTTTCAGCTACAACAGCTCCAAACTCATGAGCTAATACCTAACTAAAGGTTTTGGGGAACTTTTCCCAAATAATCATTTGGTATAAAAGTTATTTACAGAATACCATTTACAACCGCATAATGTCTGGAAGACACAGTGTGAGTATTTCTAAATTCACAGAGATCCGTAGCAAAGGAATACAACACAATATGAACATAGGGAGCACAATTAACAACTGAATTATGCATAAACAATTAGTGATTCTCCTCGAGAACCAACCTGATCCTTGAGAAAGTCTCGTTGTCATTCAAGAACCTGAGACAGAATCCTCAGTATGTGAGAAGGTAAATAGCACAGCTTTGGCATTAATAGTCTTGGAATACAAGAGCTATGTTAATAACTGGATAGCAAGATCAGGAATCAACTGGGTAGCGTCACTGGAGAGAGAAGTCAAACATCAGTTGGACTTAAAGTGGAAACAAAGGTATCTGTCAAGGTCAGAGAGAAGACGACATTAACTATTACCTATTTCAAGGTCTCACTCCTTTCCTTCTGTCCCCAATTCCCAACACTTTGCTTCAGCTGCTCCCAAACAGCAACTGTTTTAAACAAAAAGTACTAACGCTGAATCTTTGTTTCCTTCCAGGTTGGAAACTTACTCGACTCCTAAGAAAATGCAGAACGTTAACCTGGTCTAACGCGAGGACTGAGTCCTACATCTATGCAGAAGCCAAGGCACCCAGGGGGCTGAGAGGGGATTTCTCCTTCAGAAGCAGACTGAGCTCCCTCCAGACGCAGCTGTGTGGAAAATGTGGTCTCTTACTGCGAGCAGCCACCAGCTTGCTTCTCACACTCATGGCTGAAGGAACCTTTGAGACAGATCTTCACGTATGCTTGTCTAATTTTGTAAAGGTTTTTAACTAATTTAAGTAAAAGTGGCAATAAGGATGTGACGGTACAGGCTTCAGCCTCAGCTATCAAACCACCACCGCCTATTTTGGGCATCCCCAGAGGGTTTGTATTCCAGTTGCCCGCCTGGGCGAAAACCCACGCTGCTGCAGCCTCACACGTTTTATTTTCTTTCACATATTTACACCTCTGCTGTTAGGTTAAAGCCACAGCAGGCAACGCCTAGTCGTGTTGAAATCACACCTTTGTGTTATTACACAGACGCACATCATTACAAATGCAATCAAGTCAGGAAATGCAGGTACAACAGCCAGGCCTCTCGTGTAAACAGGACTGTAAATCAGCTCCTGTAACCAACCTGGCATTTAGGAAAACTCTTTTTTAAGACCCGATCTAGGCTTGCCTGGAACCGTGGTTCCACGCAGAGCGGGGAATCTCCAGCCCTAGCACCGAGGCCGGAGCACGGAGGTTGCCTCTTGTACGGGATGAAAACCAAATGGGCTACAGAGCTGCTCAGGATGGGCCAAGGCGTACACACAAGAGGAGCTGGAGTTGCCAGAGCGGGGAGGAAAATGATGCACATCTACAAATCTGATTAATGTCCCTGCCCCCATTAATATTAATGCAAAGAGATTTCTTCCTGTGGAAACAACACGGTTAGAAACACAGGAGGAGCCTAGGAAGTTAAGAACCAATTTAGGGACTTCGCAACGCGGTCTCAACAGTCCTCTAGTAGCTTATTGCCAAATGATCACCAGCACTGCTACAATAACAGACAGACAGACAAAACCAGAAGTTAATACGTATGATGCAACAATTCTGTGTTGTTACACTTTAACTCACCTGCAAATCCTTACACATGGCACAAAAATAACCCCACAAGCACATCAACTACCACACACGCACACTGATCACCTTAACAGCTGGGGGGAAAAAACGTTCTTCAGTCTTTTAAAATTAGAAGGCATATACATCCCAAAAGACTCACAGTATAAAATTATAGACTCTTTGGAAATCAAAGGCAGAAGTCAGGGATTTTTTCATCAGTCGAGGCTTTCACTGAGAAGCATATACCCCCATAATGTCAGGGGAAGTGGATACGGTGGGTATACTTCAGTATTTCAGCAGAAAGTCAGGCTGAAGGGAAGCAGGTAAAAGTAAAAAATTATACTCCTCTGAACATACACTTTCCACGCAGAAGAAATAGAGCCGAGTTTAAAAAAAAAAAATATGCAGTAATTAATTAAAAGGATACCAAACGTATTTTCTCTGACCCTTTTCCACCCCAGAAACCAGGCTGGGTGGGAAAGAGCAGCCTGTTACCAATGCTGCGTGCGGAAAAAGGCATTTGAGGAGGCAACCAGCCCAGGCAGCCCTCTCCTCAGGCAGGCACCACCAAGGGGTCTGCACACCCACGTAAGCGCGTGCGCAACCAGCAAGACCCACTGATGGCACCACACTGTATCTTAATTACTCCTGACGATGTCTATCATATGGCTGTATGCGTTCACATTCCGTGAGCGGCATTTGCTTTAGGTCTGCATGGGAAGTGAGAGGGGCAGAGAGGAGGTCAGCTCAGGCAAAGCTGTTAATGCTTTTTTGTCCTGGCGAGTATGACTTTATCAAGAGAACTTTGTTACATATGATTACTGCCACTGGAAACCCCGCGCGCTTTAGCACTTGTAAGACCTCTAGGTGTTGGCAAGGAAACACAGAAGGATGCACAAGATTAAAACCAGAGCTGGAAGTTGAAAATTGCTTCTTGAGTCCCTTGCATGTTTTTTTTTCCTTTGTTTAGCTGATCCAGGGCTGCAGTCCGTGGGGGGAAAAAAAAAAAAAAAAAAGAAGTGTTGGCATTTTCTTCGCAGGCTAATTTCCCTTTATGGTATCCTTCCTTTCATTCAGCTGTTCCACAGGAGTTACTCTTACGTCTGGCAAGCCAAGACCTATAAACTTCGTCCAAAACTACACTTCTAAAGCCGACCGGTGCCAGAATCCAGCTTTATTTCTATGACAACTTTACTCTTCTTGCTTTTTTTATTTTAAACCTATCCTTTACATTGAACTACTTGCTGGAAATAGAAAACTATTTCCAAAGAGGATACATTTCATCTCAAGCCCTTTCTTCACCAGTCCACCAAATTAGGTAACTTATTACGAGGAATTAACCAGAAAAGCATGGTCAGCGAGAGGGCTGGGTTAAAAGGAAAGACATCTGGAATCCGTCTGGTTCTTCTAGAAGTATTCCGAATTTCCCCTCAAGCTTCAGTACCTCCACACACTGCTTTATTAAAAATAGTACAAATCAATCCCTAAATTTCTTTACCTTCCATGTAGCAATTTCTGCGATGGTATAATGCCACAAGAAAGTCCCCACAAAGACCCACTCAAAATGCTTCTGTCAGCAAGTCCGGGGGGCCAGTAACTGCATAGGACGTGGACATCAGAGATCCCCGCAGGTAGGCTGGGAGGTGGTGGCACTGCTACCCGTTTACAGCGAGGAGGCTGAAACTCATAAGCTGATGTGTAACTGTCCCCCAAGCCAGACCACAACAGGTAATGGGGGAAAAACCCATTAGATATCTTGTTTCCTCTGGAAAGACTGGTTCGTCTTGATTTTTGCAAATACTTTCATAACTGATCCGTGAAATGGAAAATACAGAAAAAGATTTTTTTTGTAAAAGAAACCTAGTTTTGGTTGGTGGGAGCATTTAAACAAACCTGCAGTTGCAGTAGACACATTGTATTTTTGACACTAGAAAGAACAAAATAATCTACCTAACGCCACTGCCTAAATTAGTTGGAAAGAGAGAAGGAGATAAATAGATTTCAATTTCAATCTAATGATTCACAGCTTACTCCCCCCAGATGGATCCAGCCAACCAGAAAGGTTACTCATTTTGGGCACCATAGTACGTACCCTCTGTGACGGGGTTAGCTTTACTTAGCACCCCATGAAACAAGCAGGACAAATACATTTGGCTTATTACTAGAAAAACCTCGGGGATCCATTGTTGAAGATCACAAATACTTTCAAATTTTAATTTTTTTTTCTATAAAAACTTGGTTTAAACAATCCACATCGTTCTATCTATCTGTGACACATACATTTGAGATTATTTTTCCATTCCCAAAGAGAAAAAACTCTGTAGGTGACTACGTTTCACTCAACCTGAAAGTGGTGGTCTGTGTCTTTAAGTTAAAAAAAACCAAAACCCTTCCACCCCAAAATAACAAAGCTAAACCTTTCCATTCAATTCTCCTTTCACCACAGCTGCTTCTCTTATCACTCCAGCTGTACTTTCCTCAGAGCTGCAACATGACGCTCGGGTCTGGAAGAGCTTAGAAATATCTATTTTTTAAACACAGGGGTTTGGGTTGTTGGGGTTTTTTTTGGTTTTTTTGTTTGTTTGTTTTGTTTTGTTTTTTCTCCAGTAGATGTAAAAATACCAGGCTGGAACGATCCTTTACATCTTTCTTCCAAAACACTAATTCTAGATGAAACACTGATTGCTGAATAGCTCTTTGTATTTTATAAATTTTCAAGACAAAAATCTCTGCTTGAGGAGGCTAAAAGACTGCAAACTTTATCAGGCAATTTCTATAGTCACCAAAAACCAGTGAGCTGCAGATATTTTTATTATTTTTTTTTTTTTTTAAACAATTTTATCCATTCTCTGTAAGTTTCTGTGATGGGAAATTCACTACAGACCTAATGTTGCTAAAATGTACTCAGAGTAAATAAAGGCAAAAAACACACCACAACTGAAAGAAATGCTTGAAAAAGTCGGGAAACGAGTCACAATTTCTAGTAGGCTTCAGAGGCTATGGGGCACTTAGCATTTAAGTTGAGACAAATGTTTCAAGAATCCTAAGGAATACAGAACATAATGGCAGTAATTTACATTTTGGAGTTAAAAGAAAGAAGGCATGCATGTTGCACAGAGGGAAAACACAAAGCAAGAATTACTTCAACAGCTATGAAAATCTCCTGGGAAAACAGTATTTCAGTTTGAATGTGTTTCTTCCTATTTCTTTCCCCTTCTGGAAAGAATTACTACTTTTTTTTTTTTCTTTTTAACAAGTATACACATATAATATACACGTATGAACTGCATTTAAAATTGTTCAATAAAATTACTACATTAAAGAAACCACACACATTTCCAAAAGAATCAAGAAAGACAGACAGACCCTGTTCTCACAAACCCGAAATACTGCCAGATATGCAGGATTGCCCAAAGTCGCAGAACAAAGAAAACTCGCGCAGATGAGCAACATGTGGCAAACCTTTAATCAGCCATTTTTTCTATGCGTGCTAACACCAGCAAAAACCAGCACCAGGAGCCTCAGTGCTTCATGGAGCAGAACAAAACCAGCCCTGACAGCACGGGGGCATCTCACAGTACCAGCAAACCGCAGCACTGCGCAGGCCAAAGGAGGAACACCTTTGAAAAATCAAAACCATAAAGTGTCTTGGAAGACGCATTTTGATGATTTGGGACCTTAAATCAATAAAAAGAAAAAAAAGTTTAATGATATTCTGTTCCATTGTAATTCAAATAAACTAATGGCAGGCAGTCATCCCATACAATTGCAGAGTGCCTATAGAAGACATCTATTGAGATGGAGACCTTGCTTGCCAGAAGAATTTCTTTGGTTCTCCTCCTCCCAAAGGAAGAGGACACCAGGAGTCCCTCAAGCACAAAGAAGCGACAGGCTGCAGGTAACTCATCCTCTTTCCCAAGGGTCTTGCCAGCCCTCACCTGTGCAGTGATGGGACACACACCCCCACTGTATGTGGACACTACCCACCCAGACAGGCACCCATTAGATGATGGAGCACCTATATTTAGATGTGAGAGATGCGACCCCTACTAGAAACTGAGAGACAAGCTGGGGAGGGAAAACAGCCACACATGCCCTCCTAAATTACGCGGTGGGACGCAGCGGCCAGAAGCTCATGATTAAAAAGCTGCCCATGGTTCCCTGGTCTGGTCTTGGCATGCATGCAGTGGCTTACTGGAGCCACCTCAGAAGAACCAGGTTCGTTTTGCTGGGCCTGACAGAGGAGAACAAAGCCTCATTACTCTTAGTCAGGCAGCAGACAGTAGGTTTGCAGCTAGGTTTCTCACCCACTTGTACCCCAGACCCTCGCCAGTAAGGAGCGGGCAGTGTGGTCTTCCTGTCAGATTCGGGAGAGCAAGACCAGCTCACAGCCCACCGCCATACTGGTCCTCCTCACTGGGAGCACTCCATGTACACCTCCTCGGCATCTCAGTCAGCTACACAATGGAGAACCAAGACGTGTGCTGCTAATTCAGGTCACGCAAAGAAATGGCTTTAGAAAGGACAAAGTTTCCTGCCTCCCCAAAGCCCACAGAAAAACGGGGGGTGGGGAAAGTACTTCACAGATTAAAAAATAAAAAAAAAATAAATAAAATTACACTGCAAGGAAGGGAGGTATCTGTAGCCAGACATGAGTCAAACTGGCCACGATGATAAAGAGAAATACTTCATAAAGCCACTGCTGGAACTTTTATTGTACTTTTAAAAATTCTCCTAAGGGCAAGGCTTTGTTCAGTTTTTGCTCATTAGATTTCTGCTGTTTCTACCATATATCGGGCTATTTGACATTATAGGTTGCTCTAACCCACCCAGACGCATCAGCCCTGCATCAAGAAACCTGAAAGGAGCTGCAAGATCAACAGCCTAAATCATTTCTTGTGCTGCGGCTTTGTTCTCTCCTTTTACCTCTGATCCAGCAAATTAAATTCTGTTTAACCTAAGAGTCGATATTGTTACTGATTTGCATGTACCTGTTACAGACACATATGTGGATTGTCTGAGAGTTAACATTTTTCAGAGGGATCTGATAAAGATTACAGTAATTTACTTGATAAATGCATAAACATAAAATTTAAAAAAAATATTTAGAAGCACGTTTCACTGTCAAAACCTTTGTAGTCTTTAGATTCTAATCTATGTATTTAAGCATTAAGTAGACCTGTATTTTCAGATTTGTAATATTTTTATCTTCTTCCTTTCCTCTGCACACTCTCAGCCATACTAAATTTCTCGGTGAGAGCTTCTGCTACCCATTAACAGCTTAGAGCACAAGATCATGGAGTTACCACAGCCATTTTAGACAGCCCAAAATCCAAAAACAGAGGTTAGCAAAAAAAATCCTGATTAACAAAAAATGGCTTAACATGCGTTCTGAGCTTTTGTTTGTCTGTTTTAATGAACAGTGCGTTGCAGGGCATGAAGCCTGATTTATAAAGAGCCACGGATGCTCCTGCACCGAAGGCAATCAGTTCCCAGTTTAATTATTCACCATGAAAATAAAATTCCCTTTAACCACTTCGAATATTGCCTTTTAGTTTGACTTAAATGCCTCCTTGTGCTGCATTTACCCCTGCCCTTGTTAAAGGATCGTGTCAGAAGTCTTGCTGGAGCCGCAAGAGAAGCAGGACGACCTATTGTACAGCAAGGTTAAATACAGCAGCGCTCCATTTACTCCTTCTGTACGGCTTATTATGTTGCACACTTCTGCCATTTAATTTCTACCCATACGTAAGTGGCTTACGCATTCCTTCATTAAACCCACATCCCTACACTGCGGAAGCACTTTACCTTTTCATCTCCATCTCTTCAATTCCACCCCTCCAACTACTTTTTTTAAAAAAAATTTAAAAAAAAAATCTCGCTCTCTATTCATTTTATGATTCATTTCTGGCCAGCTTTTTATTCCGTCAGTATTCTGAGATGAGCAAAATTAAACATTTTTAGAGCTGACATCAGACCACTAAATTCTATGAGAACAACAGAGAAGTTTCATAAATGTATTTCATTCTGTTCTGTACCATCTTATGTTATTTCTGTTTGACTATCGACGCACGCTATAACAGAACATGAAAAGGTTTGCGAGAGCCGGGCTGGGGGATGCCCATATCTTTTTTCCTCAGTAGTTACAGTTAATTTATAACCCAGTAACGTGCATGTCTCGTTCAGATTATTCCTTCCAACGTGCATTACTCAAAAATTAATTTTATCTTCCAGCAAGCTGCCCATTGAGCCTGCTGGGGCTGTATATCACGTAAGAGAGGAAGGAAGACACTTATTTGGTCTCTGGGATACAGCTTGTAACTCCATGACCAAGGAATACAGCAATCGCACAGGCTGCCTGCAGATAAGAAGAGTGGGGCGAGCTCCGAAACAACCGTGCTTTATGGCAGATGGTCCCTCCGCTCTTTTTCAGCACACGGAGGGATGGAGGAAGGCAGGCTGTGTGGATGGGTCTGCAGGCTGGCAGGGAATGCCGAGCCCCAGGCCAAAGGGGCCACAAGATATCAGGGGCTTGTTGATTTGGTGGGGTCCGAGCCCCACGTGTAACCTTCATCCCGCACAACTCTACGGCAGGTGGGTTTGGTGGGGTGCGTTGCGGTGCGGTGGTTTGTTGTTGTTGTGTTGGTGGTTTTTTTTAAAGTAGATCTCTGTGTACACTTGCAGGGCTCTACAAATAAAAAACATGTGCATTTATCTCCAATTAAACTCCGATGTAAATTTAGATGCAAATTAAGTGCGCCCCTTGGGCTCCTGGCGAGGTGCCAGGTCAGCCCCTGGCACCGCAAAAGTTACGCACGGCTGACATGAGACCCGACACATTCCAATTTAGCCAGGAGAAAGCACGGACGGTTCCATCCAGGGGAGAACGGAACTTGGGCGGGGTGGGAGGGCGGCAGGTTTTGAAATCTCAAAAAAACATCGCATCCGCACCATCAGAAAAGGCACGCACGTCACTCAAATGCAAGGGAAAACGCGAATGACTGTGTCATTTCGTGATGAGCAGGAGATTTCTTTTAAGCTCCTCTCCTCCCCTCCCCCTGGCTCTTAAGACGCTTCACCCAAGCCTGCACAGCAGGAGCCAAAACCTTTCATAGACTCTGTATACAGGTGTAGGAACAACAACCCCCCCCAAAAAATAAACCCCAGGAAGACAAGCAGGCGGCTATAGGGGAAGAAAAAAACAAAACAAAAAAAAACAAACCCAGATTTCAAAAGCACATTAATCTGCTTGACAAGCCATGAACCACATCGCCGCTCTAATTAGAAGCAGAATCTGGGGAAGCAGAGGGAACACGGAGGTGCAAGCATTTATAACAAAAAAGGGACTTGTGATTTAATGACCTCCTCTGCTAGTTTAAAAATTAATGGGGCCAAATCAGATTAAAGCATTTTTAATACAAACCAGTCCGACATTTATCACTGATGTTAACTGAAAGGTAGCTCCCCTATAATTTCAGCAGAATAGGAAATTCTGCTCCTTTTTCATCCAGGCCGGCTCCAAAATTAATTCTTAAAGCCGTCTTGTATTTAAGGTGTTTCTGCTGTGGTTCAATGCCTGCTGATGACTTTCAGTCTCAAATCCCAGTTCTTTAGGGTGACTCTTCCCTGTCTCGTTGCTCCAGGCACGACCTGGGAAGGGAGATGGGGAAAACTCTAGCCCACCTTCAGACAGCGATGGCCCCGCAGCTAGCCCTGCACACCTGCAGGTCAGAGGGGTTTTCTTCCTCCTCCTCACACCCCAACGACCATCACGACTGCCTCTTGCTCCAAGTGGCTTTTTTTTTTTTTTTGCATGCTTATTTTTTAACCCAGGCCAACACAATGCTCCATTTCACAGAGCGGTCCAAGAAATAACTGTGCTGGCAGAAGCAGGGAAGCAGCAGACCCTGGGCTGGAGGGACGCGGTCAGCTGGGGGGAGGACGGCCAGCTGGATGCCGTCCACCCAGCCTCGGGGCGACACCAAAGCCCCTCACACACTGCTGGGCACTTCCTTGCATCAAAACCTGCCTTTGATTTATAGTTTGCCATTTACCACCACCACCACGGAGAAAGGGAGGAAGCGTGGCAAGTGATATCCTCCTGACGGAACAAAAAAAAAAAAAAAAAAAAAAAAAAAAGGAAATCTTTTTGAACATGGCATTTCTGCAATGCTTTGAAGGCAGTCAGCCTAGAGAGCCGCATGTGCCAAGAGCGTGGGCTCCCACATTAAACCTTCCTGGGGAAAAAAAAAAAAGAAAAAAACCCAAACCCATCTTGCAGCCACCGGTGGATGGAGAGACGATGGCAGAGCCACAGTTGCAATGCCCTGGTGCTCTCACTCCTCTCCTCCTGCCCTATCACTTTGGTTCGGTTTCAATGAGAAAAATTATGAAAGCAATCATCTGAACCTCATGCTTTCTCTCAAAAAAATATGCCCAAGTTATTCCTTAGAAAAGTAATTTACTAAACTGGGAGTACAAAATTCTAGGACAGTCAATTAAAATACTGAAAAAGTCAGCCAACTGCATACAAAAGTTAATTTCCTTTGGACAGGTATATAAAACCCCCTACAGTTTAAAGGCTAACATCACAACTTCAAATAACTCTTTCAAAGCAAGTTACCAAGACCGTAGAAAGGAACTTAGTTTATAAACTCAGATGATTTATTTCTCAAGCACATAACATTTATATTTGCTTGCTTACCACTGAGAGTCCGATTTTCTTGAGGGATACGAGCCATTTACAGAGAAACAGTCTGAATTCAAAGTGTATCACGACTTGAGTTTTACTTCTCAACAGATGCACAGCGCCATCAAAAAATAAGTTACACAGAGGAGCTGAAAGCCACTGAATGAAAAACAGATTAGGATCAAGCAAACACATTCCTGGGGCGTATAACGACACTGATGAGAAACAAAAATGAACGTAACTCTAAATTTGGTTTTCTACTCCCTCCTGTGCAGGTATCGCTATGTCTCAAGCCAGAAGAGAACCCCCTCTCCCTGTCCCAGCTGTGGCACGGGATGGACTCAGCTTCCCAAATGGCAACCAACCTAAACCCACCCACTGCTCCCAGCACACCCGGACACCTCTGTGCAACTGCCTGCGCTGCCTCTGTAAAGCACCAAAATTAAACCTACAAAAGCTTATTAAACAGCAGTAAGTAGTTAAGCTGCAGAGAAACAGCCCATTACGCCACTCCACTTAGCAGGTAAACGGTCTTCTCTCTTCCACTGCTTCCTTGGAAAAACGTACGCAGCTGGGAGAGGAGGAAAGTACAGGGAGACCAATTTTTGCCAGTGAGAACAGTCAGAAGGAGCCTGGTCTCTGAAAAGAAAAGTGAAAAGCTTTTCCTCACTTGGACCTTAATGGCATGGAGGGTCCTTCGTATTATATATTAAAGCAACATCTATTTTTAAAAACCTAAGAATATAGTATCAGTACACACTGCCTCAGGGGTTACATCAATTTCCTGCTTATTAATTAATTGGCTTGTTAATACAACAATTTGCAGGCCTGCACTGCCTAGCGAGCTCAAGGAGCCTGTGTTCTCCCTGCCAAGATCAATGTGCGTTAGTCTAAACCCTCTGATGTTGAGCAGACTCTGCTTCTGTCAAAGATAACTGAGAAGCGACATTAACTCTTAGAAACATCTGCTCAATATTGGAGGGATGAACAAACGGCACAGCGTAAAGTTTAACTCCAGAATGCTATCGTTTAAACATCACTTGCAAGACCAGTACAAGAAATAAAACAAAAAAACCCCAACTTATTTTGTCTGCCAGCAGTGCTACCAATGAAATATAAAAACAGGAGATCTGTAACCATCTCGCAGGTCAGACATAAAAAACCCTATAGCTCTTGCACTCTCTGCGGTCTGGACCTCTAGATAACACGAACCTCACGTTATTGAAGTGTATCAGTAGAAAACACTCACTTGGCTGCAATCTGAATACCAATAAGCCATCTTTGAGGCACTTCCCCAACACACCAGCTTTGTTCTTTGGGTCGCGTTAACATTAACCCAATTAGGTCCTTTCACTGAGCACATATCAAGTCCCAAATACTCATGGATAAATTTAAGAGGCATCAGGACGCAGCACATTTATGCATTGTTCGCCTCTCTGTTTTACAAGGGCTCACGTAATGAAGACTAAAGGGAAAAATTTTGCTCTGAAACCTCTTCCAGTGTAAAATGGGACTGCCTGCTAACTCAGCAGTCACCTGCTTCAGGAGCATGCAGACCTCATGCTTGCTCCTTGCACTGCACCGGCCTCCGCTTTATCCCTCCGTTCAAGTCTCACCGCTGGCCTGACGTTGAGGCTTCACGCTTCGAGCCTGAACACACACGGGAGACTTCCCACCTCCTCACTTGATTCACCCATTGGGCTCGATCCCGAGAAAATTCCCAGCTCTGCACCTGCAAGCACGGTGCAGAGCATCCTCTGCGCAGCAGCCTTGTCTCTGCCACACTAACAAGGCGTTTCCAGAGGAAGGCTTCTGCTTTCCAAGCGTGTTCCAAACCGAATGGGTGGGCTGAAGAGACACAAATCTGAATACAACCTTCCTACATATACAAAAGTATGCTCACTCTCAACAGGAGTAATGTGCAGAGTATCAACACTGCCCTACTTGCATCATTTTTCCAGATCATTCCAGTAATGTACTTTAACCTAACTTTCACAATGTTGTGATTTTTTTTATTTTTTATAGATTGCCTCAAAATAAAAAAATTATCACTCCCCTACATCTTTCAAAAGATACAAACATTTAAATCAGTGCTACATTGACATCAGTGCTTATGCCACTTAAATGGAGAGAAATATTTTACTAGAGTGAGGCAAGATGCTAACAAAAAGGTCTGTATTTAATACAAGCAGCATGCAGTCCACTGTCATGCTAATAACACATTTTTGGGTTTTGGGGTTGTTTCTTTTTTTTTTCCCCTTAGAATTTGAGCTCCAGAGATGGCTCCCCCATGGCATGGCTAAAGTCAAGTGTCCTTAGCTTTTACCAACTCCTCCCCATCGATCCAAACTAGCTTCCCCCACTGACGAACAAAATACCCAACAGCCTTCCAGAAATAAACATGTTTTAAGTTCAGCTTGTTTTCAAATTGCTGCCTATAGCAGGGTTGTGGGTTTTTTCCCATTAATTCATTCATTTACATAAATACTTTTGGAAGGAAAGCTTCCACTGACGATAAAATTTATGGGGATGGTTTCGTGCTTGGCTTAAGCTGATCTAAAAGCAGGCTGTTGCTGACAGGGGCACTCCTGCTCTATGCTGAATTATTCCTACATTTATTTGTAGCCAAACGCTGACTATAAAACAGGAAGGAGGGACAAGCTGCCAGCAAGCAGGAGAGAAGTGGATTTCAGGCTGGCTTACGTCAACTGGGAAATCGCATCCCAAATCCTGTGTTGCAATCTTTGCACCTTTTCATACCATTTACAGTCCGTCCCTTTGGTCCCTGCACCCGGGCAACAACCAACACTAAACTCTAAACAACTCATCCAGCACCTCGACTCTGCCTCTACTCATTTTATCTCCAGCAGCAGCCAGATGTTTTCTAGGTCAATTCCCCAGTACCAAACCATTGGAAAGGCGACAGTGTTTTTCTCAAGGCCTTGGCTTTCATAACCTACAATTGCGCAGGGAAAGCAGGACATGGGAAAATCCAGAGCTGGAGCACATGAGGCAGACAACTTTCCTCCATCTGACCCATCCTCAAAGGACACCCTGGCAAGGGGAAGAAACTCGGGAGGCTGGATACGGGTTGCACAACCACGTCACTGTTGAGAAACACCTGACAAAGAAGCAGCACGTGTGTGTATGCGTTAAAACAACTCTCGACAGATGCCTGTATATACATACAGTTATCTGCTCAACAGGCACATTTTCACATTATGGGAAAAAATAACAACTGCAGCCTGCTATCAACGTTTTCACCAAGAGCAGAGCAGGAATTACAGTATTAATTATCTACCAGTCATCCAGACTTTAACCCCAAACTTCTCCAAGTCTGGACACAGAAGAAAGCCGAGAGTTCTTTGCCACGAGAATCAAAAGTTTAACACCCCATTTAAAAAAGACTCAGTAAGTTCCTTCTAACCGTGTGTCAAACTTTAGTCTCCAAAAGGTAATTTTATGGATGAGGCCAAAAATCACTTCTAATAAGAATTTCAAAGGGTATCACTGCAAAATGAATTATGAAGTCATTGCACAGAAGCAGACAGGTTTGTTTTTAAATATTTCTGTTATCTCTCTCTATATTAAAACATGTGACATTTTTAAAACTGCGTAGATTGTCTTGTCTTTCATTCTCTCTGGGCCAGTGCTCCACCAGACAGAGCAGTGACCAAATACAGCAGTTTTACTTTCGCAGCACCAGAAGATGAGGAGATGCAGGAGCTCTTTCACTACCTGACTGCCAAGGAGGTACTTCATCACAGCTGGGCCCGACCAAGTAACGTGCTGCTGATTAAGTGAATCAAACAGAAAGCATGAAACAAAAATTATTTTCAGATCTCTATCAATCTTACACATTTCCTTAAAACTGCCCCCCAAGGTATAAACAACGACTTGAACCCCATTGCACCAGGCTGCTGCACAAGAGAACATTCACGGTAGGACAGGACAGAGCAAAACCAGGTACGCAGAGCTGCAAGGGAGTGCAATAACAACAACCACCACCGCCAGATGGGAAGGAAGGAGAGTTAGTGCAACAGCATCACATAGTAAGGCTAGCTACCATAAGCATTTTCCAGGGTTTGGGTTGATAAAAACCTGATTCATCTATAGATATTTTTATATATTAATATTTATACATGAGATCTATATAAAATTAAACATATGGTATATTACCAGTAAGTCCCTATGATATAACGCTGCAATGATGATAGCAAACAGTGTAAGGTGGCTAACTGAAGAAAGACCCTGAAGACATCTGGAGGAGAAGGCTGTGATCTTAGACATTCACCCAAGGACAATGGTCCGCGCACACAGAACCATGTAGATTTAGGGTGCGCACACTCATGTGAGGTGCAAGCCGAGAGGATGGTGACCAGCGCTATTTGCAGGGCGTGGGAAGGTAATAAATACTCTGCTGCCTTCCTGTAAAAATTCAGGGGGGAAGAAGGGGAAGACATAAACCACCTGCCCTGTGACACAAGCTTCATGTCACAGTCCCTTGGGGAAGGACAACAAAATGGAGCAGTACTGCAGTCTGTCTAAAATAAAACACACTTGAGTGAGACTGAGCTGTATGAACTGGGTACTAACCCCAAGGCCACGTCTCTTCAGCATCATCCTGCATTCAGAGGAATGAACCTCAGGGAGCTTCAGCCTCAGGGGTTTAACCCAGTAGATGAGGAAAGCAGCATCCCCTGGCTGCCTCCTCCTCCTGGCCATCACCTTCTCTGATCGGAGCAGTTAACACCACCACTTATTAGCCCATAAAAAGCCCAGACCTCTACCGTAAAACCAAGTATCCTGAAGAAGACATGTTAATGCAACTGGAGACAAAGTGCTAAATCTCCAAGTCACAATAAAGAGAGAAGAGAAACTATGATGGCAGATGCAGCTGCTGCTGTGGTAAAGGAGAGGAGGACAGAAGCAAAAAGCCAAATGGCTTTATAGACAGAGGGAATATACCTACAAGGAGAGTTATTCTGTTACTAATAGGTGAACTGATGCAGGGACTGCTTCAAGGATGTAAAAACCCTACCAAAAGTCACGTGGGCCTCTACAGTAAGGATTAGTAGGCATAAGTTGCTTGGACAAGTAAGAAGGCCAAATAAAGAAAAGCAAAATATAGGAAAAACACTGACAACGTGTCTAACAGCAGATATTACCTAATGCTCTGCCAAAATTTTTTACTGGCAACTGGCTGGAGACAGTTCTTGCATGACTTGCCCTCTGCAGTACGTACGTTGCAATTCCCTTTCCCCCACGCTATAAAATAGGAGGGGGGCGGGGAGGGGAAAATCACTCTAGTTGAATGTTGTATCTCAACCAGGGAATCCCAGTGGATTTGTGAAGCTAGCCAAGCTGTCCTTCAAGTACGAAGCAAGGGTTTAATCAAATACAAGGTGTGCCAGCTTAGCGGAAGCCTCTCTCACAGAGATTACGTAAACTTTTTAAAACACTCATAGGAAAACACCTCAGAAGATTTAGAGGATTTGTAAGTTGAATGCCTGATGATACCCTGAAGGGAAGGAGGACTTAAAGATAAGATGTGGGCTTGACCTTACACTGAAGGCATCCTCCAGCAGAAGAGAAAGCACCATATTCGAGGGAGAGCAAAGGCAACAGGATCCCCAACATTTTGCTATCAACTGCAATGAGCATCACCAAGAATTCCATTTTCTTGTGTCCTTATAACACAGGGAAATACAGACGTTTTAATTCAATCACATCCAATAAAGAGCAAAAGACATCACATCAGCTACCCTGGGAACGAGCCCTTGTTAAACTCTCCCTCTCAAGCAAATTTGCCAACTGATGCCTCCGCACCTCGCGATGCAGGAGCTGCCAGGAGAAGTACAGGCAGCGTTTCAGTGGAGCCTGCCACAGCCAAACCATCTCCCAACCTGCCTCGCAGACGGTATTTATGACCAGAACACAGCATCTTAATGAAACGTTTTACCTTTCAAAATATGTAATGTTTTCTCAACAGAGATGAACTGAAGTGTCAGGTGTTTCAGTCTCTAGTCTCCTGCCAAGACTGATTTGCAAACGCTCTACTTATTGAAGAGGCTCCAAAAAAAGCTCTTTTAGGGCTGTCTTACTAAATATCTGAATTCCCTTTAAACAATCAAAACAATGCAGGCAAAACCAGTATTTCTTATCACAACTCTTAGTCAATGCCCCCCATGTTTTCCTTACAAGAAAAAAGCCCAAATAAAAGCAGAAGCATGCACAAATCCAAAAGTCACAAAGGGTCAATCTTCAAGCAAACTAAGCAAAGCTGTATTTACAAAGTAACATGAAAACTAGGGATTTTAAACATTACAGCAGATTGACCGCAAGTATTAATAAAAAGTTTGTGTCGTGCCAACATTCCCCTTATAAAACTCGTATTTTCAGGGCTCTGTTCCACGCTGAGCACGTCATTCAAGATTTCAGACCGCAGTGCATGTAGCAATGGTATACTCAACTCCTGGGTATCAAGAATAAAGAATAACTCTTTCCCAGTTTAAAAGAAAAAAAAAATCCTTAATTACTTTGTCTAAATACCCAAATTTTCACAAATTAACTTAAACTACGGTTTTTAGAGATCTTAAGAGCTAGTTCAGGGCAAATTAGACCTCAAAATTAAGGTTTAAGAAAAGCAAAAGATTTTTACTTTTGAAACGTAAAGGTTTTCATTGAAGGTTATACCTGCAGACCAACTGTTGTGATACTACATTACTGGGCGAGTAGTGAACTGCCTAAAAGGCAAAAAAATACTTTACAGTCCATCTGTAAAGGTACGTGAGAAGAAACCAGCAACATTACAAGAAATAATAAATGTCTTACAATATAATATTGTGAGATAATTCTTGTTGTTTTCACAATTTTCTTTTAAAACACCTTAAAAGTGAAAACATCTGCCAGGTTCAGACAAACTTACACGGAGGATTTCTCTTGTTAGATATATCAAATACATCCATTTATAAAGACGTACTTATTGAGGACACAAAATCTTCCCATTTAATTTTAATATTTTACCTAGCACCATACATAAGGACATTTCTGAAATACTTAATTGTATTATTTCCAAGCATTTTTCCTTTCAGCATGCGCTTACACCAGCTATTGAAGTCAGAGAGCCAGAGCCTACACACAAAGACATTAGCAAGTTGTAACAGTCCTTTGAAAAGTGCTGTATCAACCTGGGACGTCATCCCAGTACTTTTAAACCTGGCCTATGCTTCTTCTAAATAACTTACATATTTTGCAGCCTCTCGCAAAGAAAAAAAGGAAAAGTTAAAACCTAAGCTGACAGGAGAAAACTGGGGAAAGAATCATCAATTTTAACACGGTTTTGAAGGGAAATAAATGGCTAGAGGTACCTTCTGCTGAATTCACTGAAAAATTTTAGAACTGAAAGCACTCACTCAAGATGCAATATTAAAAAACCCCAAACAAACAAAAAAAATCAAAACACACAAACAAAAAAAAAACTCAAACAGCCAAACCCAAAACAGATGAGGACCCTTAATAACATGAGCATGCGTACATGACCTATACCAAGGTCATGAAATCACGAAATGCCATAATAACCCCTTTTCATCCAAAACCACACCTGAATTATTCTGTGGGAAATCACTGTTATTCATAAAGCCATGAAGTCCAACCTCCGTACTTGTTACTTCCCCCCATGCGCTCGCCTCTCCTCCAGCCATGCCCTGTTTGCGAGCGAGGTGGTGCACACATGGACAGAAAGAAGATTAATTCAGTGAGACCTGGTTCGCATCACATGGCAACGTGAGGGAACTCAGAAACCACAAACACTTTTTGTTGGGTGGGCTGTTGTTTTTTTTCAGAAACGCACGCTGAAGCCTACACTAAACCTCCCCGTTAATTTACAAGGAACATGTTTTGGAGTTTCCTTGTAACACAGATTTGTGTGTTACACCATTCACGTAGTTCTCGCAGAAGCGGCTCTGTATTAGCACGCTGCACAGCCTGTGCTGCCTAACTCAAATGCCGAAGTCTGAATTTCGTCCATGTCCACCACCAAGCACAAAATGTCCAAGGGCTTGACGACATCCTGACGACATGGAGTTTTTTCATGCAAAGCTTTTGCATTCTTTTCACTTCTTTTTTTTCTTCTGCATTTCTGAATAATTTGCGCATATGAACAGAATACTTGAGAGGAATTCTGCTACTAAATAAAAAATGGAAATAAATATAAAAAAGTAAGGTCTCTTCATTGAAGAAGCCTTAGGAATTTGAGCTATTTAGCTTCCCGAGAGATAAAAGAAATCTCCACCATTTCAAACTGCAATTTGATGATATCGAACTCTCGCAGACATATTTAGAGGATTTATTCCTTTTGAAAGGGCCGTCGCTGAACGTACTGTCTAAACACTGACACTCTGAAGCCCTGCGGTGACTTGAAGGCCCGTCATCTTAATCCTGTGCCAATGCGAGCAGCTGTTCTCCTTCTCAAGGTGCAACAAGTCCTTTCTTGATCCACATCACCAATGCCCTCGCAAGGCACGTGAGAAGGTCCCTGGGTAGGCATTCGCTTCTGCTGCAACTCCAAAGTGACAAAGAAGGAACTGCCACCACTGCTGCAGCAGCTGGAGGCAGAGACGGCTTCAAAAGTCCCAGTCAAATTCCAAGCACGGCGCCCCTCATTACCACTCTGTTCTCCTCCAGCTATATCCCCTTAGGGTTTGTTTTTCTGCAATCGAGAAGGCCTATGGAAACCAGTGTGAAACCAAACCCTGTCCTGCCTGCACTTCTGCACTGTACTGAGCTGCTGCAGTAAAGCACGTATCGATAATTAAACGATGACAGTATTTCTGAAGCTGCCACTTATCTGCTTATGATTTGGAGGAGCGAGAGTTTGCCTGCCTGCGATTGTCTGATGTGTTGCCTTTATCACCAGTCTCCCGGAAGGATGCATAAAAAACTTACAAGTCATGCAGAATGTCTTGCAGAGGCATTTCCAGCTTTAATGTTTCAGCTACAAGCGTTTGCTTTGTCTGTTCAAGTGAAAAATGATCCCTCGTCCCACAAGCCGACAAAACTATTTTTCTTATTTGAAGCTTTTGCTCCCTTCTCCTGTTAAGTCTTGCACCTTTTCTTAAGCCCATGGGGGTTTGCAGCCAAAGACTTCTGCAGGATTCCTCCAAACCAGAAAAGAGGCTCTTTAATAAATACTATTTATAAACTTAAATGACCCAAATTTACTTCTGGATAATGGAATTTTTATGTGTATATTTTTAGCGAGACTTCAGTCCCAGGATTAAGTTGAAATTTATGTAGGTAATTACCATCACTGGAGAAAAATACAGGATAATCCACCTATAACAGCTTCCTCTTGTAATTGTAAATACTGGCCACTGTGTCGTATCAAGAGCCGGCCACACAAGTGGATAACTTAACCATTCCTGTACTCGCGCAGGATGTGCGCAAGGTGGTATTAATGAGAAAAAGGGCCTGAAATAGAACTCACCAGACTAAATAACCTCCTGACCACACAAGTAGAAAATAATTAAAACAACGCACCGCTATAATTTGGTTTTTGGGACCAGATGGCGGATGCTCAGGCAGCCAGTGGGTGAGACAGCAGTGATGCTGTGACAGGGGAGAGAAGAGGAAAGGTAGCCTATGCCAGGCTCGGCATATTTAAATACTTGAAAGGTTCAAGGCAGCAGCATCTTCCTGAGAGCAAGACCTCAGAGCAGGAGGCTATTTCAGGGCAACTCATTTCACCCAGGCATGCCAGGCGGGAGCTGGCTGCCTGTTAAAGTCAAGCCACATCATCTGAAGTGGGGAGGGAAATGCATGTCCCACTTCCGAATTGCTGCCTTCAGAGCTGAGTATGTAATAACATGCACGTAGACACAAACGAAGTGGCTGGGGGATGGTTTTTTGAGAAAAAACATCCTCCTTCGGAAAGGCCGCTCAGAGTAGAAGAGCATCCCTTGAGCAGAGCAGGGGGGAGCGGGGTGAGGGGCTGCGCCGCCCTCCCGTTCCCGCTGCTGCAGGAGCTCGTAACGCAGGGAGAAGAAATCAAAATGGTAGTGTGACCTTCACAGGCTACAGACAGCTTGAATGCAGTTTAACCCCAGCATTAAGGATGAAAGCCTCTGCTCATGAAAGGCAGGCATTAACTAATCTGCTTACCCATACAAAAAAAAAAAAAAAAAAAAAAAAAAGAAAAGAAAAAAAAACAACAACCACGTACACACCAAAAAACACACTGTGGTTTATGGTAAGCCTGCCAAGAATGTAGCAGCATAATCATAACAGAGTTTATTTCAACACATCATCGCAATCATGCTTAAACATTGTTCTTTGTACTGGAGCAGGCACGCTGTCAATTATCCCCCTAACCCCGATCTGCAGCGGCGGGGGCAGAGGGGGGGTCTCCGACAGCTCCCACGCTCCAGCCTTTGCCGCATCCATCGTGCCCGGCCCCCCCCCGCAGCAGCATCGCAAGCAGCCACGCAGCCTAAACCAGAGGTCGGAGCCACCTATGCGGGAAAGCCAGGGGTGGGGAGGAGGTATGACCAAAACAAAAATTAAAGAGCGTTTGCTCGCACACGTCTGCCTACCCGGTCAACTGAAGGAGTAGGAAGAAAATAAGGCATGACAGGAGGGGAGACAATTATTATTCTCCCCTTTGGGAGTATTTGCCTTCCCGTATCGAGCGTGTTCCTTCCCTTCTTTCTGACCCCTTCGCATCCTACATCCCTGACAAGTATGTCCCAATTGAAACCCAGTTCTTACTGAAAGATTTCAGCATATAAATATTTCGACTACGGACAGGGCATAAACATATTAAATAATGTTCCCTTATCTTCCTCACATAGAAATCCCTTGCCCTCGGTCTCTTCAGTCTCTGAATGAATTTGCTTTCGTCTAGTCAGCAATGCTTTTTGGCTCGAGTTTAATTAAAATTTCAACAAGCCTATATGAGAGAGATGGTATCTTCCCTTTCAGAGACAGAAGACAATATCCTCTAAGTATTTCATATCCTCATTTCTTAAAATCAGCTCATCAGAAAACCACACTCCTCAGCAACAAGTGTTAGATTATCTTTAGCCACCAGCATCAGCGTACTGAAAGACTGAAGCCATTTTATTGCCTCACTGAGATTTTATTGTACATTTCTCTTTTCTGGTGGATTTCTCTGCTTTTCTTTTTTCAATTTTATTTTATTACACCAGTTCCGCCTGTTCGAAGGATTCCTTAATTACATGCAAGGTTCCCAAATTAATACTGTATCTTCATATTTCAAAAGACTGAAAATATTCCAGGCTTTGCTTCTGGGGTTTTTTTTTGTTTGTTTGCTTGTTTGTTTCTAACCTTTTGGTTCAACCACACAGTTGATGTTTTTCAAACTTTCCTCTATAACCATGACAGCTAATTGATTTCAAAATGAAATCTCATTTTCTCACACAGGTGAAAAGCACTGGGATCCAAAAGACTACTAAAAACCTCCACAAATGCCATGCAAATAGTTGAAACTGGGTTTCCACAAACTGATTTCGCTTCTTTCCTCAACTCTGCCCAGAAATACCTTGTAAGGGTGTACCAAGGTGCGCGGGTGGGTGCCAGGCCTGAGGAACTCTCTTAGCTAAACCCTAGCCACATTTATGATTCCTTGCTTCCCTCTCCTACTTCCCAGGGCACATCTCTTGCACGAGAAAGAAACTCCAGGATCCTCTCCCAAGCCACTGCAGCAGGGCGCATCTCTCTTTTGGAACGGAAGGAATAAAGACAAATAAAACTATCAGCACAATGTAGCTGGACCTCCAATGGGAATCTACCAACTTACAGGATACACTGGAATCCAAATCCAGACCCCTGTCTCCAGCTGCATTTAGAGAAGAGCCCCCCGGTCAGGGGCTCAGGTGAGCACAGAGCTCTGATTAATACGTCCCAGCTCCAGAAAGAACCACCCAACTAAACATAAATCCTCTGACTTTTAAAGGAAGAAAACCCAAAACCCTCAAATCACTTTTGTCATCAAACGCACTCAAACGGGTGGGGTGGGTGGAGAGAAGGACGTGACAGATGGACTCACTCAAGTTCAATCAGGGTTTTCTATTAAGAAAAAAATCCTCAACAAACCAATTTCTTTGTAACAACACTCATGAAATTCACTGTTTACTGTCACATAAAGTATTTGCATATTTGAATATTATTTTTAAAATGCTATTTATTGATAGGACTATTTCCTCACTTGATGAGTCAACTTAATTATACTGCATAGCAGAAACTGCATGATAGGTCAGAGGGTTAAAGCTGCCACATCAATACATCATTATCAAATATACAATTTTCTCATTTCTACTGTTTATTCTAGAGAGCTGAAAGTCAATGGATAATGCCACTATTAAAACTGAACACATACATTTGCCAAAGATGACACTGGCCCATTCATCCGCCCAGGATCCCTCACCAGGACATGGGCTGGTGCTAAGGGAACTCCCAAGGACACTTCAAGGCAATATTCTACACACAAATTCACGATGAAGGTTACAGCCTTCAGTAATTTTCTTCTAATTCACAGATTTAATGTCGTGGAAATTAATTGCAAGGTAGAGGAAAAAAGCCTTATATTTGTATATTTGCACACAGATATATGTGCAGGCACTGCTTTTAATGCATTAATTTTATAATCAACATTGAATCAATTTTCTTTTTCTTAAAATGATGCCATAAAAATTAAGTTGAATTTCAGATGGTTGGTACTTTCATCATTTTAAAGCAGACAGGCCTCCCACTTATGCAAGTCTTGTTTTTTTACCACCATCATCACAACCTTCTGAAAGCTATTAATATTTATCTTAATGCAAAGCAATACGGTCAAACTGCTGTTTCCCTAAGAGGCCCCGAAGTCATTTGTCTGCTTTTCCTACCCCTCCTCCCTCCGAGGTTCTAGGCTGCATCCCGTGGCCAGTGTTGGGATGGAGACCTGCAGGATGGAGATGTTCGCAATTACCGCTGGCTGCCGCTTCTGAGAAAGACCTCATGCAGGAAGCTCATGCCATTGACCTCATTTGATCCAGGCAAAAAGTAATAATGGAGCTGCTGTGGCTAATTGCCAAGAGAGAAACACTTAAAGGACTTGTTTCCGACATCCTCCTCGCCTCTGATGAAGATCTAAACCAGCAGCTCAAGACAGGCTTCTGATTAGATCAAAGTAGGAAACATTTCATGTTATTAGCCACATAGTTCCATCTTGTTTACGAACCGCACCATAATGGACCCCAGACGAGTTAAAATACAGTAGCTCGCAAAAACCATGATTATCGGAACGTGATTATTCGCATACAATATGTACCTTTCTAGTAAATGCTTGAAAATATTTTCTGTCCCCAACTACATTGCCATTTAGCGCAGATTAGCATCAGGTTTTATAGTTTATGACCTCACCAGTATTTGAAAAGATTGCTTCTGTAAATAGCCAGGAATCTTTAAGAAACCAGTGTACTACATTTGCTATAAAGACATGATATTATCTCAACAGGAAATTATTATTTTTCATAAACTAATTCCCCCGTATCCAGTTGTTTAAATAACACAGAAAACCTCTTGTATATAAAAACCATCCAAACGCCGTCACAAAACTGATTCTCCAACTACCGGTGTTCACATCGCGCTGCATAAGGCAAGACACAGCAACACTGAAAAATTAAAGGTGTCTTTGACCAGTCACTGCACTGCATTTTCAGAAGCCACTTGCCCCCAGCTGAAAGTGGTTTAATCAGACCTGGTTGCCTTTGCACAGCAAAGGAGGCGCAGTCCGTCAGCTGCATTTTCAAACTGCTGTAATGCAAAGGTAAGGTAACCATCAGGCAGCGAAGGCTACAAGTCCCTACATTTTTCGATGGGGTAAACAAAAGCTCTCCTCCCCGGTGGGGCAGGAGGCTGGAGAAGCAAGTACTTGCCCACGAGAGTTGGGAAGCCGCAGTTTCTATGCAGGGTATGACCATGGATGTGGGTGGCATTAAAAAGCTGCTTCTGCCTCGCCGATGCACGGCAGGCGGCTGTACGCTGAGACAGGGGGCTCTTTGTTCACCTCTAAATTTCTTCACCAAAAGCCAGAGATGACTCTTTCTCAGGCTTCAGCCTAATTTACAACCTGGAAATATTGCCTCCATCTAGATCTTTGTCAAAAAAAAAAAAAAAAAAAGAAGAAAGAAAAGGAATTTGCAAGTATTTATATAAAAAAAAAAGTATGTATTGCATTTTGTTATCATTTAAATATGTACATGTATGTACACATACACACAGAGTTCCCTGCTTCAGCTGCACGAGGTCCTCATGCAAGTTATTTTCTTCTCTGCACAACGTACAGGCAATCTCCCAGTATTAACTTTTCATTCAGGCTCTCCCGTTATGCACGAGCTTTCATCTCTTCTTTCCTTCCTAAGCAACAGCCTGACGTTACACCTAATGAGAGCCAGTAGCCAGCCTAAGCAGGCAGTGAGCAACAACGGGCTGCCATAAAACATCTGAACAGACCAGAAACAAACACGCTTTCTAATTCTCTAGCGGCAACAAGACCCTAAAGGGAAGCCTTGTCTGAGCTGCTTCCTTACACCTCCTTAATAACACCAGCCCTAAGCCAAGTAATGGCAGTGGAAAACAGGATGGAAGGTGGGTGATATTTCTTGCCACTTGCCTCCAACATCCTTTGGTCAAAGCAACGGCATCTCCGCGACCCTTCACAAGATCAAAAGGCGGCAGCCCTATTTACAACATCCTGAGCAATTTAGGCATCCCACTCGGCATTGTTTCCTACCTCCCGCCCAGTTCCCTTTTAAATTGGATGGTTTCTAATGAAACCTCTACCCTTTATGAGTTTATAGCCACGGCAAGTCAAGCAGTGCCACGCAGACAATTTTAAAAGAAATAAAGGAAAAATTCTTCGTCTTAACCTTGTTGCACATGAAATGGTAGCGTGTGAAAAGGGGAAAAAAAGAAAATTGCTTGGTATTTTTAATTACTAACTTGAAGGATTTATGCTGCTGTGCGTTTTATGGTCTGCCTTCACTTCCCAGTAACGTGTGTGGTACTTGGGAGTGTGCAGCTTCTAAAGCAGTTGCTCTTGCTCTAAGGTAGCTTAGCATTTTAAGGGTAAGAAAAAAAACCTTTAAGTTACAGCATTTCCTAAATGCACAGGATGTAGCAAGCATCTGCTCTCTTTGTACCTTCTCTTCCCTCCTTTTTTTTTTGTTTGTGGTTTTTATTTTCTTTTTACACAACCTGTATTTACAAATTATGGGCCACTGTCATACCCATCAGCAAGTGACTGGACCCATAAGGGAAGGAAAGAGGACATGCACACTCTAAGTAGTCCCTTAGAAGAAACCCCAGAAGAAATTTCCCAAAATATGGTGTGCAGGTGTTAACAAGCCGTGCGTGCATCGCCCTCCTCTTCCAGCAAAAGCAGGGAGTCCCGAGCCCGAGGGCACAAGCCTGCCCAAAGCCAGGGCCAGCCTAGTGTGGGCTCCCGGCCAAGGGCTGGGACATGGGCACCAAGGGCGAAAGCCACTGCTCCTCCTCCCAGCCCGCGTTCCCCTGCACCGCAGCTACTGAACATATTTAAGAGGCTGATGCTCATCTGTTCCCTTTTAACCAGAGTGCATCCGGCAGAGGGGATAAGCAACTTGCCCGTGGTCCTTCAGAAACACATTTTCCTCATCTTAAGTCACGTCTGCAGTGGGCATTGAACACTTTTTAAAGACAATCCTATTTTTCAGGCATCTAATTTCTTTTTCTCATCTCCTTTCCTAGCTAAACAAGTAATGTGCTTCATACACTGTCAAATAAGATGTGTCTGTGTGTGTAAAAGCAAAGAAAAATTTAAAAAAATCGCAAAATATTTTAATTTACATAAGAAGAAGTTATGATTACAGTGTCTTATAAAACTTCTAATTTCATCAACTTATTATATGTCATTCTTCAATGGAGAGCGCACTCACAGTATAAAGAGTTCTTAAATCAAAACCACACGGCTGGGGAACAATCTTCATTCTAATGATGCTCAATAACAGGGATTAAAATATTTTATGAGTCACAGTTTCCATTAAAAAAAAGCAAAACAAAAAAAGGAGAATGGTGATGATTTTGCTCAAAGTGTGGGACTTATTCATTAGATTAATTTTTTTTTTTAAATTTTAAAAAAAAGGTGTGAGGACGAAGGGAATAGGAATCTGAAAACATATATACGGCATTGTACTTCAAAGCACTAACTACTTTTCCCTTAATTGGCTTCCCCAGCTCCCAAGGAATCTGCAAACCCACCAGCTTCACAGCACAAGCAGCCGCTGTCCCAGCCGCTCCAGACAGGGGATAAAAGAGCCCTTCAATCTACAGATCTATTTATATTCCCTCACGTGGCGACTATAAAAAGGTTTCCTTTCAGGCTGAGGTTTCTCAGCATTAAAGTTAGCAACTGTTCGAACATGAAAAACCCTATGTATGCTGGTTTTTAAAACGGAGATGCCTTTGTGTTTGGGTAAATTCGGTTTAAAGCATCCATGTGGGAATCTTGCACATCTTTAAACTTCCCGCGTAGTGCCTTTTTCACAAAAAGAAAACAGGACCCAAACCCAGCCAAACTAATAAATCATGCCATTGACCCTTAACAATAAAAATTTTTGACCAAATACCCTCTACCCCAGTTGCCTCTGCATCCCCACCCCCTACCCCCCACCCCCACTCTGCCCACTGAGGAGGCCAGCCCGGCATGCCATGCCATTCCCAAAGGTTGGGAAGAGGGACCGCGTGCTGGAGTTTCTCATCCGAGCATGCCCCTGCTTTCCCGGCCAGTCTCACACAGACCGGCTCTGTGCTTCCACTTCCTCCTATGTAAACACCAATAATTATATTTCCATACCTCACAGTGCGTAGAAAGGAATGACAGCTCATACTTTTCCACAAAAAAAAAAAAAAAAAAAAAAAAAAGTCCCCCACTCTGCCACGCAAGTTGCTCCACAAAGAGACTTGTAGTAAAAAAAAATTGCTTAAAAAATTAAAAGGCATACAATAGAAAATTTGCATCAATTACTACAAATCCAGCTTTACCATGTGAAAGGAAAGCACTGCTTTTAAAGTCACCAGAGAAAAAAGTGCTGCGTCTGGCTAAAGTGCATGGCCCCGGTCATCTTTTCAGTCTGCTTTAACAATTTATTCTTTCCATTAGCTCAAGAACAACAAGCCTGTAAGGCTAACTAGTAAGGGTCAGTATTCTAAATCTAAAATAAAAAAATTACAAGACCAAGACCGTAAGCCTACTCCAGCTCTCAAACCCACACACCCCTTCCTCAACTCCAGCCTCACCAGCGAGAGCCTGGGCTTCCTAAAAGCAAATGAAACCAACAGCTCTGCCTTGGAAAGGCAGTGACAATATCTTGGGATAAAAGTGATGATTTTCTTTTTTCTTTTTTTTTTAATTCACAAAGCAGTGAAAAGACATCGGTGTGAACAGGTCCATAGCTGCAGCACACAAAGCTCCCTGAGACAATACTGCCTGATGGCACTCCTGCTCTGCCCATTGATGCCTCCACACTCTACACTGTACCCTACACATATTACCTACCACTTTTAATTAACAGAAGTTAACAGTTACTGCCAGAAGTGGCCAGTTACTGCCACCCCGGGCACTGGACCTGCACTTGTGGCTGCCCGAGCAAACGTCAAAACTGGGGGTGTAAGATGTTGTTATGGCCACAAATGTAGCTTTCCCAAAAGGTAAGTATTTTCCAGTTTGGGTAGTAGAAGTGAGAGTGGGATGGCTGGTCAGTCAGACAGCCAAGCAATGGCCAACACATCTCAAGAGCTCTGGAGTACAGTACCAAGCTTAGCAATACCATCGCTGCCCCTCGTTAAGTATCAGCCTCTCGGATTTATTCCCAAATCACAGAAGTCTAAGAGCAGCAGTATTTGTTTCTGAATTGTTGTAACGCACAAGTGTTTCTATTGCCAAGGGATTTTCAAAGGAAAATGTATCCAGTTTGGGTTGGCACAAATAGAAAAAGAGAAAACAGGGGAAGAAAAAAAAAATAAAAAAAAAAAAAAAGGCTGTCCTTATCCCATTATTTGTACCAGAGGAAATCCTAATGGTCCATACGGAGGAAATCCCCTAATGGTACCTACAGTTTCTCCTAACAGCAAAAGGCGGTTTCTGTATTAGCAGCATATTAGATGAAAGAAATTCAGAATCATACAGAAACTGGTAAAAATATCTGAACACCACCAAATCCTCTATAATCACACTGCAGTATGAGAGGAGCCTCCCCTTGCAACAAGCGTTATCGTAAGCAATTGGGACTCGGAGGACAGAATTCAAAACCTTTTCCATCTTTCCCATAGTTATTCCTTCCGCTCTCACACACTCTACCCACTGCAACAGGGAGCAGCCAGTAACGAGGAGCCATGATAAACAGGCCAGGTGCCTTGCATACCAACCAGAAACATAAATTATTACAGGGTTTTAAATACATACCCTGTTCCAAGAGCTCTTGTATTAGTTATGCATATTTTAAATCAAATTCTATGGAAAGTAGCGTAAAGGACGTTGCAACCGAGAGTCATGCTGGCCCAATAAAGCACATCAATCTCCTGTATTCAGCGAATGAACGGCAAGTAACAGCTGTTATGCTGTACAAAACTCTTTTCTGACCCAGACTGAACATGCATTTGATCAAATTGTCTCCAATAATGCCAGGAGCACTGCTAACCAAAAGATTAAATATTCTGATTTCATAAAAAAAAGAAACCCCAAGATGCGATGAATATTTTTAGCTCTGAAATAGAGGAAAGAACATTCTATTTTTCTCATTCTTTGAAGTTACATTCGAAAAAAATTGACATCCGTCCTAATATCCAGATTATGTAAATCCTGCTCTGCAAAGGCACAATGCTCACCCAAAACAGAAGACATAAAAATGGAAGAAATGTTCTGGGTCAGGATGAACCATCAACATTATGTATAGGAACAAATTAAAGAAGCCGGTTTTGCATTTTGTCCTGAAGCAATAGAAAACAAAATTCTTTCTACTGATGGGATTGTCTAACGACAGAGATGGCCGGGCAGAAAGAAATCCACTTTTCCAGAGCCCTGGTGTGCATCAAAAGCAGTGTCTGAAAAGCAGGTTTTGTCAGAACTTGTAAACCAATGGAAAGGTTTGCTGACTCACACTGGCTGATGCCAAAAATGCCTTCCCTGTAAATCTGCCTTAAAGGTAGCATGTATAGAAAAGGAAAATTGGCAGTGTACATAGAAAAATGAAATTATGTCCTTTGTTTCTTTACAATACACAAAGAAACCTTGTCAAGAAAATTTGGAGGGTGGATCAGTTGTTTTTTGCTTTGTGTTTAAGTACACACAAAATGTGAGGTCTCTTTCTCCCTGAAAAGTTCCTGGAGATTATAGGAGTGCAGAACAGCAGTCTACCCAGTGGGACAAGAGCTGTAGGAACTAGGAGAGAGGAGTTTATTCCCTCTGTATAGCTATGTGCTTCTTTTCGCCTCTCCACCACTGACTGATAAAGATGTAGGAGTATGAATGCCTTCACTGAAGGCTCCACATCCCTCCTGCTATCATAAAAGGTTTGAGAGGTTTCAATACATATCAAGTTCCTCCCACAATTTTCTGAGCACAACTGATGAAGAATCTGTTTCACTTCATGTTTTGGGGACTATTATTTGTTGTTGTTCATTTGCTTTTTTCCCCCTAGGAAAAACAAAAGGGAAAATCCAAATATGACTCCCCTAACATCAGACATTAGGGAGAATGACGTGCAGAAGATCAAAATATAGTGTTTTATAACATATAATAGATACAATATAATAAAATATAATAGTTTTAATAGCCTAAATCAACTACACAGATTTAAACTCTGTGCATGCAGACCACAAGCTCCAGCCTTTCTGAGCTCTTCAGAGCATTCTTAAAATAAAAGCTTTCCTAGACTTCAAAGGGAAATCTTTGAAAATTCACAAGCAACAGCGGACAACCACAGAGGAGAACTATGAATACGGGAAGAACTGGCGTTACAGATAAATTCCCTTATCAGGCAATGGGACAGGTGTCTTAAAAGCAAGAAAAAAAGAATGGCATATTACTAACGCTTGGTACACTCTCAATCTCCCAGCTACCTCTGATAGCAAGACAAGAAGGAATCATATACATGTCTCCAGCTTTCCTGCACAGAAGAGAAATCAATCATTCAAGGCTGAAGGATGCCTGAGAACTGACAGCAGAAAATTTCGGCTCCTAAGGTATTAAGTAATGATGTGATTCATCTGCTGTGGAAACCTCCATCGAGACATAGTTTAGTACCTCCTAAATGGGAGCCTGCGAAAGGTAGGACCGTGTATGTGTTCCCTTCCCACTCTCCACTCCCAAACTCCAACCTGAGATGTTTTACAGAGAGGATAAAACACGTAGAGTCCTTCCAGGAGCAGCATCTCCAACACCGCGTTTGGCTAATACTCATGGAACAGGTACTGCGAAGACACAGTTAGGAAAGAGGGGGAACAGCCTTAGGGGGTTAATGGGAAAGAGCAGAGGATTAATTGCAACCTCCTGGAAAGCAGAAGGAAACTGGAAGAAAAAACGTAGCCCAATACCCAGCAACTTTTGAAGATCCAGAGTGAGTACTTTTCCCTGTTTCCCCTCCAACACGTGCTTCCTTCAGGCATACCCTCCCCTCTTTCTCAACCAGGCAGGGGTGGCACCTTATGGCGAGGAGAAGGGTAGGACAGACCACTGGGGTGCTGCAGGAGCCAGGGCTGTCTGGCCAGGAGGGCAAGCAGGCTCCCCAGCTCCTCGTAGGGCATCTTGCCAGCCTGCCCCACTGCATATCCTTGAAAACCCCCACACTCGGCTGCAAAGCTAGGGGGCTACTTTGGCAGCAAGGCCAGCTGCCAAATAGCCCCACACTCACTTCTGAACACAGAAAATCATGGGGGCCGAGCACAAATCTGAGAGCTGGCAGCAATGGAGCACCAGAGCAACACAAAAGTGGCACGTTGCTTGCTCTTATTAAGCACGACACCCCTCCAACAGCACCCCGGGAGTCTTTTCCACACAAGCTTTTGCTAAATGGATGACACCATGCTATGGGATGGCTGGTCTTTATGGAAAAGGATCGGAGAAGGAGGATGGATTTGCATTAAAAGAAGCACCTTCAGACAGATTCAGCAGGATTGTCAAAGCTGTACACAGACAATTTAAACTCTTCATACACCTAATATTCTGGAATGACAGTCCCAACTAAGAAAAAGGAACATGCTGTGCTGAACAAGAGTTACCTTGTTTGTTCTCTTCCATGTTAAACCACCCAGTTTTGCACATTCTTAACACTATTATCTAATAACAGTCCCTGCCTATATGTTTGGCTGCGTATTTTACATATAGCACTGCAGAACAGAGAGGTACTGAGCAAAGAAGAAAAAGAGGTATAAATGTGTGAAGCTAAATTATACATATTTAAGCAATCACATGCCTACCTGAAAATCTTGCACAGCATTCAAATTCACGTTTTGTAGGAAAGGCCTGGCGATATTTGGTCTGCTTAAATAAATATTTATTAATCTCAATATAAAAGATCAGACACCAAATTTATATGAGCTGAGCATAGTTCGGGCAGAAGCCAATAATAGCTGCTTTCAGACTTTGCAGCGTTACAGTTTGCCAAATGGAAGTGACAAGTCTGGACCACTAAGAAAAATGAAGCCATTTGGTAAGTTATACGCTGCGTAATAAACAGTCTGTCAGTTTGCTTCTAATCCCCCCTCTTCCACAAGGGTTTTTTTTTTTTCTTTCTTTCTTTTTTTCCTCACCCTCCTCCTTTTTCTCGATGCACTCTGCAGAGCATGTGCATATTATAAATTAAACAGAAGCTACTTTAGCTCTGTGGACCACACACCGTGGACAACTTAGACAGGTCATTGTTACCTAAACAGAATTTGTTTTTTTGTTTGCATTGTACATTTCCTTTCTGTTTTGACAGCAGGTTTTAAAAAGAGGATGTTACCCTCCTTACAGCTTTGAATCGTTTACGAAGAAAAGAGAAAAAGAAGAAGTTCTGCGACAATAGCACAGAAGTAAAGCCTTGCAATTTTTCGTTTCTTCCCATGACATCTGTGGGTAGTCCTGTTCATAACGCCTTTGTTCAGGGCTGATTTACCGCGGTTTGAGACAAGACACCATTCAGAGTCTATTCCAGGAACTATGGAGGAAGTAGAAGGAGGATGCATCTAATTTGTTAGCTATCGTGACATCACCACTTATGATTGATACAAGGCGTTGAGAGAGCAGACTGTATTTCCTCCAAGCGTCCTCCATCTCAGCCCCTTTTTGTATAGGCTGAAGAGGGTGGGGATTGCAAGGCTGCCACAGTAGACTTGTGACTTGCAACCCAGCTTGCCAACTGTGCAAGGAAGGAAAACACCTATTTCAAAAACTATGCACCCTAGCTTTGCACAGCCAGCCAGCTGGCTCTGCCCGACTCCAGCTCCCCAGAAGAGGACTCTGCCAGTGCAAGTGGGACAGCCAAGGGGCACCGCTGGAGAAGAAGGTCCTGAGGTAAAAACCCAACAGCAAGGAGCTGGGCCAGGGAAAGTTCTTGCCTTGTCTGCACGTGACTCCTGGCAAGCTGCCATGTACACTGGACTCCTTATTTACAGAAGCACGGTCATACTCCCTCCCACCTGACAAGATTTGGAGGAGGAAGAATTAATGTCTGCAAAATCCTTGAAGATCTTTTCATGGGAGACACTGCGAAAGTTCAAAAGTATTGTTTAATACCTTTTTAATAACACTGAAGGGAGAGCAAGCAGAAACCATTCAATCCAAGACGCTAAACCAAAAAAGAAGTCCCCAGCTAATTCTTACCTCCTCTCAATCCTCCCATTGGCAGGCTACGAGACCTTACTCTGGTGATGGGGGAAGCCACATGGCTCACCCTGCCCGCCCACTCCACGTATAGATGTGCGAGAAGCATCAGGCTTAGGTGGCACATAAATCCCAGGAGCTTTGCTTGCAGCACACAACGCAGGTAACAGAATAAGTTTCCACCTACTTACAGGTCCCTTGGGGTACCAGCCAGCCAAGGGAGGGTCACGCTGCCAGAATAACTCGCATCTCCCACTTTTTGTCAGCTCTCTTGCCCAGGGCATGTCTTACAAAGGGCTAGGAGCAGGCTGCAGGCCAGGTAATTTGCTGTGGTGGTGGGAGCCTGTTCCTGGCACCCACCTTTCCCACACATCCCCCAGCCTGGCCTTGTTATGTGGCCACATTCGCAACATGGCACAGCATTAGCCAAAAAGCCCTTCAAGACAGCCGGTAGCTGGAGTGAAATGCTGTTTCCATACATCTTGTCTGGCAAAGTCCACTCCTGCTTGGCCCACAGCACCAAAGCAAGCATGCCTTGACCAACACATGCAGGCTCCCCTGAATTATTCTGCAGTATCCATCTACTGCTGTCGAACCTCCCCAAGGAACCAATGTCCCTGCTGCGAATACCAACCTCAGACTGCCCAGCCAGTGATTCTGCCCCCTGTAAAATGCACACCAAAGTACTTACAGTGGGCTTGCTTACACTGGGTCTCAAAATCAACGCAATGTTTATAAAGTAACAAAAAAATGAAATTGCAGAATAATGTTTCTGGAAGTTCCTCAACATCGCATGAATGGAGTAAAACTTTCTTCTTCTCTCTTAATTTTTCCTTTTTTTCTCTTTTTCATGCAGTTACTGCTTCCAGGAGCTTATCAACAAAATGAGCCTGCTCACATTGGCAAAATCCCAGTTCACTCATTTTCTTAAGTAGCATGTTATCAAAACGTACCGACACAAGCTGTACTTTCTGGATACAAAGGAAGGCCTTACAACTACAAAAACGCCACATTTGCGACTGGTTAGGTCAGTCCTGCAGCCTTCCCTCAGCCTCTTCCCTCGTCTGCACTTAGGTCAGCCAATTCTTGACACAGAGAGGCTGCCAAAGACTCAACAGCGCCTTCTCAGGCTCACGACAGATCAGCTCAGCAGACGACCCCGTCTGCTCCTATTTGCTGTGACTGAACATAACCCTTGTCAAAAAAATCCTCTAGGAAACAACAGGAAATGTTGGTATTTTTAATAGGGTGAACCTACGTTATTCTTCAGACTTTGGCACGGCACTTTTTCCGTAATATAAACCACTTCGGTTTTGATGGGAAATATATAACTACTTTACCAATTTGATAACAAATTACATTCTCTACCACATCATGTTGTTATATTCTTGACTATATACTTCTCACCTTTGTAACACCTACAGACCAACAGCCACTAGGGACAGAAGTCCCAGATTTCACATCACTCCTCTGGCTCACCCAGGATGCTGGGTATGATGATGCCCAGTCCCTAAAGCTACAATGTGGTCGTGGCTCATGGAAAGTGGCTGGAAAGGAAAAGCGGGTAAAATCACGTCTGTACGCACAGACGCGCATCAGCGTCACAGGAAGGCGGAGGTTTCGCTTTGGCATTCCCCGCCATGAGTCAGCCGGCGTTGCCCACTGCTTCTCAGGAGGGCTCTGCCGCCTTTCAAATGAAAGGCTGAGGGATGATTTATGGCAGTCGGAGAGCCCGTGTTTGTCCAAGGGTGTGGTGAGACAATGTAATTGAGCAAGCTCGCTGCGCTCGCAGGCCTGCCCCACTCCCTCCTCTCCATCCTCACTCCTCCCTCTGTGCTATTTTTTGGATTGGGTTTCTAACAAATCAGCAAATTGATGGTGTTTACTGTGCAAACAGATGAAGGGCTGAGCTGATACAAGGGGCAAGGCAGAAGCCTGCAACTGGAAGCTGATGAGGAAGGAGGGAGCGGGACTGGCCCTTTTAGGCAGAAGCAGGCCACCAGTCTGGCTCAGACCATACCATTTGACTTCAAAAAGTGTATTCCATATTCTAGTTAACATCTTAATATATGGATTTTGTTTATCTCGCTTCCATCTGCAGTTCCAGTTACTAATCCTTTGGAGTTAATAACACAGTATTTACCCCAGAAGACAACTGCTTTAGTCACCTATTTTATTTCCTGATCTAAGCTACAAGGTGGCAGCCACAGGTTCACAGTGTTCATGAGCTCCTACTCCAAAAGTGGCTGCCATGCAGGGAAGGCACTGCAGGGCCCTTTTACAACAAAACAGGAAAAACAGCACCCCACAAAAATCCCCAGAGGTTCTCCTCGTGCTCCCCGGGCAGACAGGGAAGGACTCTGCTCAGGATCACCTTTTTCTTGCACATCGCAACACCGAAGCATTTCCTGGCACAAACAGGCTGATGGAATGGGTTGCATTGCCCTGAGGCTGAGAAGTGGCTGAAGGCATGGGAGATCAGTGTACCCTGCTAGGGCACAGACTGACAACGTGGAGAGCATGAACCACCCCCCATTACATTTATATAAAATGTGCCTGTTGTAGCCACCTTCTTAATACACACACAACCACAACTTGCTGCGAAACAACCTTTGGCTGAAAGCTCTTCCTTTCCCCTCACCAGCGATGCATAACAGCCCATCAGGAGAAACACCAGGGCCCTTCCTCCCGCCACCCTCCTTCCCCTGGGGCTGCACCGCAGCCCAGCCTCTCTGACTCAACCAGCCCTCTTACACAGCTGGATCCTCCGACAGTTTCCGAGACATTAGCATTTTCCTAAAATAGTCTTAATCTTACGTAAAACGACAGGCATTGCAACCATGCTGTACGTTTTCAATCCAATAAAGTCCGGTCAAAGTTTAACAGGGAGTACAGAAAGGGCACCATAAGCTGGGGCTGCTGGGCGAGGGGAGCGGGGCTCTCCCCTGGCCGCATGGCCTTGCTCCCAAAGCTTTTCTGCTCCTCTGGATGCAGCAATGCTGCCTCCCTCCATCCCTGCCAGGTCTCCCAGCCTCCGGACAGGACGCATCCCAACACAGAGAGCTGCTGAGCTTTGTCTGCCTCTCTGCTTGCGGGGCCACCAGTTTGGGATCTCTCCAGCTCGCTTCCATCAGAAAAACAGAAATGGTAAAATATTAGAAGGACTCCTAATCCTCTTCTGGTTAGGAACTGGAAGACAAGTTCAAAAACTATTTGGAGCAGGATGACACAGACAAAGCCACTTTTCCCTAAGAAATTAGGCTTTTCCATCCTCAATGCATCAGCCTGGACTGCTGGACACCTACAGTTTGAGGGGGGCTTTACTGTACTAGATGTCTACTGTACTAAAGGCATGCAAAAAAAAGGTCCAAGGGGAGCCCTTGTCAAACCTGAAAGTAAACAAGCTTTAATGTTTAAAACTCATTCCAGATCACCAGCACAGCCCCACGTAGCGACTCTGTGGCTCTGCTCATCCCTGCCAAGAAAGTTCATCTATTTGGATAGAGTAAGCACTCGAATCCAACGGAAAAAAACAAAAAGGGAAACACAGTCACATTTGGGAGCACAAGAGGTGGAAATTAACACGAAACAAAAGAGCCCAAACCAGGCAGCAAGTTATAAACACCAAATATTGAAATTCCAAAGCTGACCTGCAAATTTCACGGTTAATACGATGCAGATCTCTTTTCTGCAGTTGGGTTAAAAGTGCACAGCCCTCTCCTAGGCAAATCTCCAAGGAATTTTAAAGCTTGAATGAAAATACTAATTACAACGTACTAAAAACAGAGCAAGGAAGCGTGCGAGATGACTTTCAAGCACTGCAAGGAAGAGAGGAGAAGATGCTTCGGCCACTGGCAAAGCACACAACAAGAGTGGCTTAAGATGACATTAACTCCTTCCTAATGGGGCAACTCCTAAAGGACCCAAATACTCTCAAAGCCTTGCATCATACCTGCTACCGCATAACCCCCAGGCTTATGCAGTTTAGAAAGGCATCCCTAAGAAGAGTGGCTATCCATCCCCAATATTTGGCATGACCAGCATAGCCATCCTTTTCATAATTACACAAAGACTCTATCTTAGCAGCTGTTTGTTGGTTTGGGGTTTTTTGGGTTTTTTTTTTTTGGGGGGGGGGGGGGGGGGGGGGAGACACCAACAACAAACCAAAAAAACAGATATTTAGTTTTTAACCAACAAAAAATCCCTCACAAGGTTAACTAACACTGTAAACTGGATTCCATGTTAAATTATCCTCTGTGTGCCAAAGCCACAACATCTAGTACTCGTTATTACTCTTTCAAAAGAAACAGTCCAGAGTTTACACACACATGTATGTTCTGAGGAGAATATTTTATAAACCCCACAAAAACATTTACACAAAATAACTCAATTTAGGCCAGCAGAGTAAATCTCTCGCACACAAAATGTCAGCCAATTAAGCTTTTAGCAGAGCACCAGGGAGACCGATTTTAGAAAGCTAAGCAGGTTTCTCAGTCTAGGAATGCCTGAAATCTGTTTATTCTCAGTCAACAATGACTTTCTGCCTTCTGCCAATTACTAAAGTAGTGGGGGGAAAATGGATTTACTCTCTGCTTTTACAGATCAGTTGGCTTAGCAAAATCTAAACTCGTACACAGGCGCCTTGCAACTCCTCTCATTAATGCGAGCAGGCGACAACAAAAAATTTGCTCTTATTTTCCCCTCCATCCTCAATCTGCTTATTCTTTCTTGCTGACAACTGGAAATGGCTAGTCCTCCCATGGCATCCTTCCCTCTCCTGCCCCCTGGGCTACAGGATGTAGCAGGGATTTCAGGAAGAGCTGGCATACAAGGACACACCAGTGGGCTGGCCATCAGGTCCAGTGAGCACCCTGAAATGAATGGACCTGATGAGCCATACCACAGGCTTCAGGCCTGGCAAAAGCCCTAAGATGAAACTCTGAGGCCATAACACCCTCCTGCCAAATAGGGAGGGTTTGCTCCTCTGCTCGCCCTTACCCTTTCTCCTCCCCTTGCCTCCCCCTTCCTGCCAGTCCCAGAGCCACCCTACACATTGCACCTTCCCTTCTCCATCCCACCTCCTCTTCTCCACTGGCTCTGGTGTCACCAGACATCTCCGTGGGACAAAGCAATTGATTCATCTGATCCACGCGACCCATTTCCACAGCAGCAAAAAAGCCAAATCGTCACATCTTTCCTGATGGCAGCCAAACCCTGCCTCTCACCCGTGCACCCTTCCTGGCTCCTGCCCACAGCCGCTTCAGCACATTCATCCGGCAGAAAACCGTCTCTCCACCGGCAGGGTTTTTTCCTGCTGACCCTGTGCCGGGCCCTTTGACAAAGCCAAAAACACCAAATACTGCTGTCAGGGTTGGGGCAGTTCATTTACTGATGAACTCGGAGCAGCCCTTTGCAGGCATCTTGTACTCATTAAAATTATATTCTTCTTGTCTGTGTTTCTTTCCAGACTAAAGAAAAGGTTTGAACATAACCGTATCTTGGAATAAGTCCCGAATAAATTTCCATTTCCCAAAGGACAGGTTTTCTCCAAGGCAAGTAGTGGAAATTTGCAACAGTTTATTAAAAAGAGGCAGCTTTACCTCTGGCCAATATCATGTATTATCTGGATGTCATCAGAGGTCCTGGAAAGTAGCTTATTCCTAAAATGCCTGGAGGCTCTACAGCACATATGATGCTTAACAAATATTCCAAAACACACTAACTTATTCAACTTTCACTCAATAACATCAGCCTTCTGAATTTAAAAACAAGCAAGCAAACCCCCCCATACTTAAGACACTTTACCTTCTCATAATAACACATTTAGAAAACCCAAGTAAGTACTAAAAAGCAAACAAATAGACGTGCGCATACAATCCCTCCCTTACCTTCTGAAAGCACTGCAGAGATGATGCTCTAACAGCTACAACTGCGTCTTGTGTTTGTTTTCCACCCTCAGTTACTACAGATATCCTTCCCTAGGAGCATTTTTTGACTGACAACATCCCCTAAGACTACCTAGACCCACAGGAGAAAAACAGTGACTACAAAAGTTATCTAGCAACTACCAGCAAAATGCAGTAAGCAAACCCTGGTTGTTATTCCCCCCAGCCACGCACTGGCAGAGCAGAAAATGGAAGTTTCTCTGCATGTCCTCCACATGTAACACAGAGCACTACCAGGCCACTGCTGCTGAAACAACAACAAAAATGCCCCCAGACGGTGAGGATCACAAATTGATGCATCTATTACCGGGACCCACATCACTAACGATGAAAAACTAATTCCCTGCCATTATGAGCCCAATTTAGTTGACTTAACAAATGCAATCAAGACACTTCTACATAGGTGATACATCATGAATGAGCAAAACAATGAATCATTTTGTTGAATAAAACGACAACAAAGACCTTCAGTAAAACTGAAAAATAATCTAAAATACATATAGAATTCTACACAATTATTTTTTTTTTGTAAATAAGGAAGAGGAAACTATTTCATAGTATGCAGATAGGGAACTAAACCCATCATCCCAGCTCAAGAAGAAGTACACTGTCACCCTGGGTTTGAAGGGGACAACTTCTCGGAGCCCCTTGGAGTAAGGTCAGGCTGAATAGGGTGCTTTGTGCCTCCAGCTCTGCGCCCAGGATGCACGAGGTTGGGGGAATTAAGAGGGTACTTGCATGGGAGAAGGAACTGCCCAAGGAACAGCCAGGACAGACAAGAGGATGACCGACCTACGGTATTTATATTAAATATAACTGAAGAGATTATGAGGCACTGTGCATACCGGGTACGGTTCCTGATACCAGGCATTTTTCCACTTGAACTACTCAGCACCATGATAACAATTCATCCTATGGAAATTATTCGGCATTTGTGAAATGCTATAAAAAGCGAAGGGGAAATCCAGTTAGTCATCTGTCAATCCTCCTGTTGTGAAAACATCACAGATTTACAGACTCTGAGGTTATTTAAAAAAAAAAGGAAGAATCGTACCATAAATTTCTTTACTTTATGAATGAAGACAGTTCTCAGTAAACCCCATCTTGGGGAGGATACTAGATTTCTCATAAATGCCTCAGGATGAAGGAAACGATCTCATGAAGAAACAGCAGTATATTTCTATACAAAGGTTTGCTATCCGGATATGATAATTTCTCGAAACCTCAAACAAAATACCACAGCATGCTAATCTGCTCTTTCACAGCAGGTAACCTCAGACGTCCTATAACTCTACGGCGTGTTCATTCTTGCCTTGTTTAAAGGCTGTGACGAGCACAGGGATCAGCCCGAGCCCTTCCTCCTGCTCACCAACCCCATGTCTTAGCATCGACTTTATTTCATACTCTGGATTTCAGAAGTTATTCCATTTCTTCCAAGAGCATGCACAGCATTCCTTAATCTGCTGAGGTTTTATTTACTTTCTAAATACAAAATAACACTTAAAAAAAAAACCTGTTGTTTTGAGAGGGATTTTAAATTGCACTGGAGTCAGGAAACTAACGATAAGTGCTCCCCAAGCAACTCAGCTCTGCCCAGCCACAGTCACAGGGGACAGTACAGTCGCCCCTTTCACCGCCAGCTTGAATGACATCGTGCAGCTCAGCTTCATGCTGCAGCCCATCACACCCTGCCAAATCCATGGCTACCCCAGGACCAACCCAACTTGGGACTGCTGGATTTTCCTCATCCTTCTGCACATGAAGGTTTGGCTGTTACCGCTGCGCTCGTCAGTGCTTACCATTTCCCCTCTCCTTTCCATGGATGAACCTTTGTCTTCCAACATGGCAGGAAGAAGAGGGAGACGGCGGCTGCGCAGTCACCGGCGTGCATCATAGAAACATGTTAAGGAAGCAAAGGAGATCGGACTGACACTCATCCTTTCAGAGCAGGATTCTCAGTATTTCCAAACACTAAGTAATCCCTCGCTTAAATCTTTCGCTATGGTTAAATTAGAAGCCCCAGATTTCAGTAAAGAAAACCGAAAAATACACCTCTTTAAGGGACTGACAGATTGACTTTTCCAGAATGATGATATTCTGGCTCTTACTGCTTAAAAACAAAGCCCGCGCTTTCTGTAAAAAAGAAGCCTGAATGCTGCTTTGGACAGGGGCAGGGAAGCCCGCGTTTATGTTTATAGACTCTAATCTAATTTCACGCCTTCCTCTTACTCTCACTACCCTGTCTTAAAAATTCATGTTTTATTAGATTCATGAAACAGCTATAGCTCATAATGAGATAAGTCAGCTGATACTGTCGATGGGGTGTTTTGTACCAAACATTAACACTAATTATATAAGCCTTCCACCGCACTTTGTTTGCTGAACCCACGCGCTTAAGCTGCTTGCCATATTGCTGCAAACAGTTCATTAGCAATAAGTTTACAGGCCTGGGCAGCATTAACCTCTCCTCAAAACCGTCCCAAGCTGAGAGTGTGGACCTTGTGCTGTTAATTACAGGAGGCTCCTCCAGACTCCCGGGCGGTGACATGATGCTGGCGCAGCAGCTCTGCCAACAAGAGCTAGGAGAGCCCCGCATCCCCCATGCCACCCACCCCCCAAGCGCCAGCAGGGAAGGGACAGGCAGGCTCCTCCGTCCCGTAAATGGCTCATAAATTTTGTTCATAACTTGAAATGGGAAGGAGTCTGTGTTTTTAAATGCTGTCATTCCTCTCCTGCCTGCACGTGTTTAAGGAGAACCTCGTGGTGGGTCTCAGCAATTGGGAGAAGTTTATAGCCTCACGCAGGGCAAGCGCAGCCAGTGCCTCTTCAAACTGGTTTGTTCAAATCCAGGATTCCTGGATCAATTGCTAATTAATCAAAAATGATGCAAGGTGTCCACAGCCCTCAGTTTCAATATGCTGTACGGTAACTTCTCTTCACATGCACTCTCTGTTCAGCAGTTTATGGGAATAAACTTACACCACAGGCAGTCAGCATGCTAAAATAATTTAAAAAGTAACATTGCACCCATACTTTGTCTTCAAATTGCTTTGCACATGCAAAAAAGGGATGGTAGATAGGAAGTAAGTGTGTACTGAGGCACCGATAAAGCATATTAACTTACTGTTCAAAAACACCAAAAAAAATAGCTTGCTTAAACTGTCAAAAGACAGACCCAAATACAAAACAATAGGCATTCCTGACCACAGAGTTGCTTTCAGAGAGTAGATAGGAGAAACACGTTAAGAACAACAATAAGAGTTAAAAAACCAAACCAAAACAAAAAAAACCCATAAACTGCATTTCAGAGCAAGGTTTCACTGATCTGCCCTGTGGTTTCACTAACGTGAAGAACGCTCCAAAAATCATTCATAAAAACAGAAGCAGCAATTATTCTTAAGCTCTCCAGACAATTATAGAGAGTCTGGAAGAAGTGAGAAATCTGAAAAATTTAAAAACACCACGAAGATATTGAATTTGAACAGATTTTTCCACATAACACCCCAGCCCGAACGAATAAGCACGTGGGGAACAGAAAGTGAAGGACAAGGCACAGCAGAGCCACGCCAGGCATGCTTTGTTAGAAGTGGGGAAGCAGGGGAATTCACTTTGCTAATAAAAGAGAAATATTTTAATCTCTTTCACAAGCATAATCACGGAAACAACTGAAAAGCATGACGGACCAATTGACGGTTCGTTACTGGGAACAATGCTTTTTGTTTTCTAAAGCTTGCTTTCTCAGATCTTCTAAGTAAACGGAGACACATCTCAGATTTGAAAGGCAAGGGAGCTGTTTAAAATTAATTTAAATTCCAGTTGCTGCAGGAAAGGAAGAAAACCCATCTTCTCATATTCGGCCATTTGCTTCAAGTGCTGCCTCGCAGAAACCTGTTCCTCCCTGAGCTACCTTGGGTCCACACAAGTTTGTCCACAGAGTTGGCCTTGAGACTAGTTTTGCCATTAGTACGCTTTAAACCCAGGAAAGACTTCAGGAAGACAGATATACTACCCTCTAAGCACACGTTTCAAGAAACTATATCCAGCTATTTTGTTGTGCACAAACAGCTATTTTGTCTTTCAAGATCAAAACACAAGCAAACAAATAAACAGAAGGCGCTCCAACTGGAAAGATATTTTTGATGGGAGGAAAAGACTTTGCTAACCAACTATTAGAGAATGCCAAACTGTCTAACACTCAGTTCTCGTATAATACAATAAATTGGTAACTTAAAATTAATATACATGCACTTTCCTTCCTGATTTTAACTAGTTCAGCACATCTCTTCTGCAAAGGTTTACCCAACACCATTCCAACAACATTCGTTCTCCTGGTAGGGCTGTCCAAAACATCCTATATATCCTCAAGGGATGTATCCATAATCGAAAATACATGTTTTGAGAGATGTGCTCGTTCAGCAAACACCAGGCCCACCGGGCACTGGTGCATGAATGCTCACAGGTCAAACAATTCCCACAGTCCTGTCCCACGAGACATGGGGCATTTCCCCAGCCCCAATGAGTTCAGGAGCAACCTTGAGGACCACAGGCTGCTTATTGTGAAGGCGGCACACCGCAACAGCTTGTAGCAGCACTAAGGCAACCCTAACCAAACCTGCACCTCTGCAGAATAAATCAACAGAGTGCAAATGCTCTCAGTCACGCTTCAAACACACCACAGATCACCCATTTCAACTTCTGGTGCAAGGCGATCAATACAAACCTCCTAAAAAATTCCTCTTGAAAAGCACCAGTGTTTTTTGCATTACCCTATTTAGCATTTCACATTCCTTTACAAGAGATTTGCTCAGGGTTTTCTTGACAAATAACAACATAATCATAAATTGCAAGATTATAAGAGAGTTTATGGACTGAGACCTGCCAAGATATTTATTGTGCTGGTGCACGGGGGAGGCGGTTTCCTTTTTTATATGCCCTTGTGGGAACAAAGTCAAAAGCGCATCCCAATGCTAAGCTGAGGACAATCCATCCGATGGAGAGCAGCAGGAAGGATGCAAGGGCACCGCTGAAAATGCGTTACTTAATTCTGCAGGATTAGCGTGCTGTGACTCACCCCCACCGACGACAACAGGCTGCGGCTGCTGCCTTGCTTACGTTGTAAAAGGAATTTGCTAGCGTGTGACACGAAACTGGTCTCTTTCAGAGCACTGAAACTGTGGTGGAGAATGCCCAAAATTTTGTAGGGTTCTAAACTTAAAAGGTGCTTTCCAAACTAAGGACAGTGGGAAAGTATTCCTTCACAGAATTTAAGACAAAGATAATGGCATGAAATGAGGAAAAAAAAAATCAGGAATGACTGTAGGAATGCCTATTTGCCTAATTATTTTTTTAATGACTTAACAGACTATTTTTTTTAACATATGATCTCTACATACACTTTTCTAGTTGCCCTTATAAACCCAAATCCACCACTTCTTGCTTGCCCTTTTTTCTTTTTTTTTTTTTTTTAACTCCTCTCAGTCTCAGAGAAACTTTAAAATTTTGCATGTCTAGATGAGACCCTTTTTTATTTGGCTTCCATTTTCTTTTTCCCTCAGAAATAGGTTTGCAAAGTATATTTTCAAAAACTTGAGACACTAGGAGTGTGATCAGCAGCCTTTGACCCCAGGCATCCTTCACTCCAGACAGTATTGGGATACCCCGACGGGAAGGTTCACTTACAGGGTATTTAGCTCAAGCATTTGTTATCAGTAGTTTTCACACAAGCATTTGTACAGTGCTCCCGATGGCTCACTCTTTCCAAAATAATCCCACCAAAGAGAAAAAGTCAAGAATCGGAATGACGTGGCTCTACCAAGAGAGGCATTTATTGCAAAGTACAAATTAAAACCTCCAAAGATCACAGGGACCCAATACATTTAAGCATAGGAAAAGACACAGTAATGGTTAGCTGGCTACCTTCTGTTTCTCTGCCATCCCCATTATTAAACCGTGGAACAAAACCTTTTATAGAGGAGTACCTAATGATCACTAAATATACCTTTAGTCTTTAATTTAAGTGAAAACTCTGACTAAGTGCATAGAATTAGCTGAAAATAGCAATACAGCTGGCCACCTTTGGCAGATTCACAACCAGTACGCTTCATCTTTTTGTAGCCACTTCCTTTTGACTGCACCACCTTCATTTAGCTGCCAAGTTGGAAAGAAGAGCAAATGCTGTGCTGCTTTTTAGAGACCAAGAGGAATTAATTCTTTGTATTCTAAGACGAAAAAGCCTCCATTCAAAAGCGTATAGGGTTTTAGTCCCTTAAATCTACTCATTATTTGCTTAAGGAACTCTTTAGACTGAATTTTCAGGGTATGACACCAAACAAAATTTCCTCCAAGACAGGCTTGCACTCAAACTTAGTCTACATTTCATTGCATGAGGAGAAACAAAAAGTTAATGAACAATGTGCAATTTTATTTTTTTTTTTAAATCCAGCTGTTACAGCGAAGCACATTTTCCTTTTAAACATTCTTTCTTTAAATCAAAGTAGGGATGTTAGCGAAGCCATTGTAACACAGCTTTTTTTACCCAAATTTGATTTTACAAATGCTACATCCATGAGCTGCCAGGCTCTGAGATCTTCTAAGCACAAGCCCTGCAGGGGTGGTACCCACTGTCCTGTCAGTAAGGTAGCAGATACTCAGCAGCGCTAGGTGACAACAGGAAGTTTTGTTAAGATAAGGGTATCACAGAAAGAAACATCCCAACTAGCTATCAATTGCACCACTAGAAAGTCAACCCAAACAGTAACACGCACACCAAACATCAATATAACTTCTCCCACAACTCTCACTTGATTAGTTTTGGCAATTTTTGGTGCCTTTTTTTTTTCTTTGCCTCTGATCCCTCTCTCAGCACTTCCACAAATGAAAAGTCACATGTAACATATTCAGCAAAAATTAAGAAATGAGCCATCTTTACCCTCTACCAGCTCATGATGCACATGGTTCAAAAGCTCTTCCAAAGGAATCCGCAATCAATTTTAAGACATTCATCAGGTCTGTCAAGTGAAGCACGTAAGCAGTCATCTCCTTTCATTAACACAAGGAGGGACAGAACATCATAATATTTTGCACAACATTACTAAAAGAAAAACACCACAGCTGACAGTGCGGCCCAGTTCGGTTCGGTCCACCAACGGAAGAACCTTGTAGTCAGTGAGAAGAGGGGTGAAGTTAGCGCGGTTCAGGTATCACTGACGCTGCATCTGCTTTGGAAAGCTGACACACACAGACACTACTCGCTATAGCCCAGCAGAGCAGGGATGTGGGTTAGAGAGGCAGCTCCAGAGCCCCACACAAGATATTTCTGGCAGTTGTGCCCAGGAGAAATTAAATATGCAGTCACACTTTCCTGCAAGACTCGGAAAGGACAAGCAGATCAAATACTGCTCCAAATTCACAGTAAAAAAAATCCTCCTGCCTTTAACTGACACAAAACCAAGTAAACAAGTTTTGCCAACCCATGACAGTCAGCTTGTCTCACTGCACGGCACAGGGTGGCATCCTTCTTAAGGCCTCTATTCTCCCTGTTGCAGAGCCAGGGAACAGTCTCCAGCTCCAGCTGTTTGGAAATATTCATGCTTGCTCTTTTTCTTGCTCTTTTTCTTGCACCTTAGAGACAGTCAGGACCAACTTTAACTCCATCTGTCTGCTGTAAGCAACATGAAGTTCGGCATCCCTACCACAGGAAATCGCAGATAATATAACACACGCTCTCAAATTCTCTATTTAATGATCCATTAATTGGTAACATACTAACAACTACGTGTACATAATTTCTTACTGGTGGCAGAAACATTGATCTGATTCTGCCTCAATGACCCACTATTTTGTTCAAAGAACAAACAGGCCAGTCCTCAACCCCACTATACCCTTCCACGTCAAGATGCACAATCTCAAATTTACAAAATTTTAAAGCAACATTTCCTGATGAATTGAACCTACGTGAAGTTATGGCTTTGGCAAATCAGTTTTTCCATAATTATCAGAAGATGGGTTGGAGTACTGCAGAATCATTTTAACATGCAAAACTTATAGAAAGAAAAATGATAAAAGATATTAGAACTTTTTGTCTCCTCCTCCGGACTGAGAAGACAAATTTTAGAAAGGAAGTAGCATAAAAGGAAGGAAAGAAAATCCATTTGAAATTTGGTTTAAAAAAAAAAAAAAAAAAGAGAACAACAACTCATTTAGTGTCTTCCTTACAAGACAGCAATGTATTTTCTGGCCATAATCTCTCTGGCCAGCTTCACTCCACATGTGATCCAGCATTCCCTGAAACCACTTCTGGTGCAGGAATGCATTGATTATAAAGCTGCATGTGACTTGCACCACATAATGCACAGCCATCTCTTTTAGGCTACACAGCTCTTCTTGCATACTGTCCAACAGGAGAACCACTGCAGACCGAGAACCACATTGTGCGTGCTGCTCCCTAGGTCACTACCAGATTTTTTTTGCAGCTGTAAGAAGCAAGGTGGAGAAAAAACTAGAAAACCGGACTTTCAGATAAAAAGCTAGACAACAGGACAGGATTTAACATACTACACAGCTGAAGAAAGCGTTTCACCTAACTCTTTGATACCTACCTACCTATCTATCTATCAAGGAAAAAACACAGCTGAGCAACAAGGCTATGCAAACATTTCCAGGTTCTAAAAAGATCGAGCCAGTCAAGCTTCCCCCCTGTGGTTTGCATGTCGTCATCAGCATTGCTTCATGTTTGTATAGCCTTATAGCTCAAATATGTTTTATATGTCTTCAGAGGACGAGTGCACATATTTATGAGTTACAGTGATTGCTTCTTCGTGAGCAGTGCACAGACATGTGCAAAACAGAGGTTCCCAAGACTGTAATCCCGTCTCCAACTAGAATGCTGTAAGAGAAAGAGAGAGGCAGGAAACCAAACTAACATGCAATAGTACTAACACATTTTATTAGGAAGGAGCGTATATAAATTAAACAATACCACAACAGCACAGCCCCAACAAATCCTCCCTGCTACAACTGATTCCTAAACAGCAACAATTTACGATGCTAAGGTAAATTATCTAATCGTGTATATTTATTTAGTACCCTTCACCTTAAAAGGTCCCACAAAATGATTTTTGTGTGTGTGTGCGCGCATATATATCTCTCAGCTGCCATTTCCATTCTCATTCTTCCCCTGCCCCAATTATGTCGCAGCATTGGGTATACTGGCTGGTACTGGGGACTGAAAGTAAAGAATCCCATGAGGAGGAGTCTACTCAGCAGACACCCATTAAAATTCAATTGCCAGTTTTTACCAGACGAAGATGTCGCCTCACAATTAACTGAAATTTGAGTGCGATTAAGATAGAAAGGTGCACCAAAACTACAATGGAGTGGGAATACTGCAATACCTGTGGTTCCTGCTGCTTTCCTGCACTTAGATACCAGGAAACCACAGACAGCATTTTCAAACATGGACACAAAGATCCAAGATCAAGGGCATCTTTGGAATTTGTGCTGACATTTTGTTTCTAGCCAAGACCAGGTCAAGCCTATGCAACATCTGTGGGTCTATTCTTAAAAGGCCTACTACAGTGTTCATTTCTAATCAAAAGCTTGGTTTTGTAAACGGTTGATTTCCAGGTATCTCTTGGTTTCTCGGCACAAATGAATAGAGGCAACAAGAGCATTTACTACAACAATCACAATATTTAACCCAAAATCAAGCTGTCTCCTGTTTACCTTCATATCTGATAGCATTCTTGAGGAAAATTTCTCCATTCAGCTACACCCTTCTCTTCTACTTAATACCTATGACTTCGAAAAACTATTTAAGACTAGTCCAGCGTCTCTCTTTCAGCCACCAGTTTAAAGGAATTGAAAAGGAGCAGCAAACTCCCACCCAATTGCCATCAGCAGCGAGAACATCTTTCCACAGGCTCTGGAACCCTCTGTCTTCATTGCAGACATTTTTCTCCCTCTGATCCCAAAAGAGACTAAATAAATTAGTTTTTAACTTGCATCTGCACATGTTTCAAATTAAAATTTTAAAAATGGTCGTTTCCCCACGTATTTCAGAAGCTGCCTATAAACAGCTTCTCTATTTATATAGTCCTAAAAGCAGGAGAGTGTCTTAGCTGTAAGACCAGACGAAAGCTGAACTCATGCCCACAAACACAGAAGTGAAGCCAGATGTCAGATACCGAAGAATCAGACACCCATGCCAGCCCCCACTCTTCACACCATAGCTTTTTTTTTTTTAAATTAAAATCATTATTTTACCATGCTATTAGTAAGCTCCACATTTAAGTGCAAAATCTCGCCTGCTGAGATACTCCTCCTTCCCTCTGGTGTCATAGGCAATATAAACCCTATTGCTGACGTTGATTTTGATAGAGCCTCTGTCCTGACCTGCTCAGCTCTGCCGAGACCCAGGGAGGGATGGAGAGGACAAGGGAACCACAGAACCCGGAGCGCTCTGGAAGCAGAAGAGACAGCAATACACAGAAACTCATTTCTCAGCTTGGCCCCGCTCTCGTTTAACTCAAACAGATTTCGAGAAAAAGCTACATTACCACAGTTGCTTCTGAGCCAACATTTACTCTGGCAGGCTATCATCAGAGCTATTGAAGTTTTTCTCTCTCTTTTTATCCTACTGAAGTGTTATAATAGGAGCAATAATACATTTACGTTTGCTTTATTCTTCCTTAGCACACAGTTCAAAATTCTATAAATGACACTGAAGTACGTAGCAGAGGCGTTTTGGCTGTACTGCTTACATCCTCCAGGCACTAAACCTCTCCTCTGTAAGCTATGGCAAGGACTAATCCTGCCACTTGATACCAGCTATTGACATTTCGATTAAGCAGTGCTACCTACAGAATGGAAAGGATTGTTCCCAAAATATTTACATGAATCTGAGACACATGGATGGCTTCAGGATCAGTAAGAGATCATGAATTATGCTGTGAAATGAACACATTTTCATACTGGATCAGTACGCCCATCATAGCAACCAGTTTGGAATCGACAACGTGATCCAGAAGAGCTTTGGGAGTCCTGGCAGCCAGTGTAAAATAGTAGTAACACACTGAAATGCATCAACTGCAGGGCTAGGAATTCCCCAAGTCATTTTCAAAAGTATAGAGATTCATTTTTACACTGAAAATGCAGAACAGAATTTCCATTGAAAGGCAAGGGCAGAAGATGGGAGGAGAAAGTGCAGAGAGGCAGAAGGAAAGATACAACTTACTATTTTGAAGAATCAAATGTATAACGTGTTTGTTTATACGGTCCTGAACTAAGTTTTCTGACAGGAATGCAGCACTGGTTACAACCTCTTCCTGTCCTGTGTATGAGATGACTAGACGAGATGTCCTATGACGAGATGAGACTGCCCAGCAATCTAATCCAGCTGGGACCCTATAATCCCATATTGTTACCACACAATTTGAAGAACACACGCATGGCAGAAGAGTAACAACAATATGAGGGACAGAGAAAGAAGGGTAAAAGCCATCTAAAGCAACACGGATGAAGGAAAAAGACAGACAGGAAAAACCTTGCAGCAGCTACCTTCAAGAAGAGCCTCTCCCATATCAACCTGCAGGAGTTTTCCCACTGGACACTGAAACTGCTAGAAACCTCACACTGCCTCACATGGGTCACATATATAAAAACACACACATACACCCATACATATACTCCATTAGTAACGTAAATAAGGAAAAGGAGAGGCTGACCAGAGAAGATGCATCCTTTCCAGCACAGCTAACTCCAAATTTATGCTGCTCAACTGAAAGATGCTACGCAATTATCTTGACCAACACATGGCAATTACACAAGTGGCTGATGAGTGGTGTTAACCAAGAGCTCTTGACTGCATCCTGGCAAGCCAGTCAACTATCACATCCATCACATGTAAGCCACTGGCTCGCATATAAATGAATCTCAGATTAAAACCAACATGGAAATGGTCGCTGAGATGTGTAGTAAGTCACCTGACTGTTTACCACAATAAACATGCTGTTTTCTAGTGTCCCTGAAGATGCTGCCTGCGTCATTTCCAAACATTTTCTTTTTGTAGTCAAAATGAAGACAGATGATTTAAGAGTTGACAATCTCTTCCCCTTACTGTTGGGAGAGTCATAACAGAACCAGCCCCCACCTTTCTGCACACAACTGCAAGAACAGTTTTGTAAAACCCTGCAACTTGCCGACTGACTACCCATCACTCAAAATACAATATGGCTATCAAGTGTTTCAAACCCCTCTGCAGGCACTAGTATTGATACCAGGACAAATCTTGCCAATTCTTCCTGCAAAATGCTGCAGAGACACAAATCTTCCTCAGAGCTAAAACGCTTTGTGAAAGACACTCACTCTTTTCTTTCCCCATTACTGCAATATTCTTTCACCCTACATTTATGAATCCCATCAGAATATTTCATGTAAATCATTTTTGTTACTACTGTGTTGGCAGGGTCACTTCCATCTTTGCATTTCTTGGCCAATTCCCTTTTCTGTGCTGTTTCACACTTTAAAGCCCTCTACAACCTATCTCCATCTCCCCTGGCATTGCATGAACAGTCCAGATGTGGAACCGCACTTCTGACTACCACCTATTTTTCAAACCATAAAACAAGCAAATAGGCCCAATTAGCTTTATTCCTTTTTTAAGCTACATCAATGCTACTCCTAACTTTTCATCTCTACTGAAAAGAGAAGACGGTTAAGGCAGCAGATTTTCTTAAGGTACATTTACACTGCAGCTTAGGCAGCAATGCGGAGTCCAGGTTTACCAGCTCTCCATGGCCCTTCATACCAAAATGTATTAACACAAAAAGCGTAAAATGGTTTCTCTGTAGCTCTGAGATTGCAAATCAAACTGGTTTTCCTGCAACAATCCTAAAATTCAGGCTTATTGAACGTTTAAATGAGCATGAGACTAATATGAACCCTGCTCCTTTGTCTCTCATCCGTATGGGAAAATGATATATTAGCACATTTTTAAAAACGGACAGGGAACTGTATCCAAAACTAGGTTCAGAATTACACTTAAGCTTTCTAACATCTCACGTTCTTGATGCAGATATGGCCTTACTCATACCTGTACCAAAGCAGTAGCTACATGTAATTTCTGCAGAAGGTGGAAGTTGCACAATGTTATGAATAAAACGGCTAATAAAAATTAGCTTTGCCAATGTATTAAGAACTTGACACACATAGATTTAGTGAACTGACATATTTCACACAGGTTTAACTGTTGAGTAGTACAGTGCTATTTTTACATAGGCTCTCTTTTGACTAAGACTACTTTTTTGCTGAAATTGAGAGTGCCAGCTGTAACAACTAATGAGGTGTACATGTGCAAAGCACTATTCTCATTACAATTAAACGACTACAGGACTACCATAGTAAAAAATTCCAAATCCAAAAGTAAACTAAGGGTACCTCAGAAATCACAAAGAGGAAGCATTTACCTGCCACTTACTAACTCAACCAACAAGAGAAAGAAGGCTGTATTTAAGACCCCTTTGGAGACAAGTACTGCTGAATTCTGGGCTGGGCACTCTGCGTTCCCCCACAATCATCCTGGCAGCAGAGCCCAGCTCCCGGGCAGTTGCCCTGAAAAAGTCTTTTTGGAAAACAGCATCTAAAATATGCTGTTGGGGCCAGGATACCGTACAAGGACGGCAATCCAGAAGTAAAGCAATTTTTCTTTTAAGTTTATGGATAAAGTGTTCAGAAGAGAAAATTTTCCTCTGGCCACAAGTGGTAGCATATGTGGGGGTTTTTAATTGCTGAAAACATTCTTCCCCTAACAGAAGACAGAAAGATTGGGGGGGTGGGGGGGGAAAGAAGGGGAAGAAAAGAAAAAAAAAAAAAAGGGAAGTCTTAATTAAAGCTGTTGCACAGATATTAACCTGACCAAGGTGGAACTGTAAGCACCAAGAAGGGAATAATACTGTAATACTGGTAATCTATATCACTTTTTGTCCCCCATGGTTAACGATACTCAGCCACAGTTCCTGGGGGGAGGTGGAGAAAAAGAGAGAAAAAAAATTTTAAAAAAGCTTCTGTCCCATTAGCTCTTCACTTTGCAGCTCCTGTTCCCCAATGCTCTAAAGCTGCATTTTGTTTTAAAACAACTTTCCTGGATTTTCAGGAGGGTGCTTCCCTTCTGCAGAATCCTCTTATTCACAAAAGGAAAAAATATTTCTCATAATACGTGACCTTAGTCTGATCAGAAAGATAGTTTATTCTGCAAAAATTAAAACCTCATACCATAATGCATAGAAATGCATTAGCTTGCATCCATGACGAGAGAGAAAACTGGACAGAAAAAAGGGAAAAGAAGGGAATTTCTCTTCCTTTCAAACATTATTTGCCAAAACTCCAAACTATGCTCAGTTCCTGATGAAATTTTTCTGCATGATCTCATCCGGATTGCATCTGGGTTTGGAAGAGGCTCTTTCAAAAAAAAAAAAAACAGATTTGCCAGTTACCATACAAACTCTAGTTACTTTTTTTTTTTTTTTTTTTAAACTCCTGACCTGGGACAGTTTTTCCCTTGCCTGCATGTGCAACATAGTCTGTGCGCTCACGAGACAAGCTCCCACACCTGTAGGAAGCGGAGAATTTAGGCTAAAAATTCTGACTGACATTTAACTTAACACGGTAATACTTCTCTGGGGGAGGGGAGTTTCCTATAGCTGCATTAATTCAGGCTAAAAATACCCATGCTGACATGCTGTCATGTGAGAATCTCTTTGATTCCAAGAGTTTATTCAGAGCCTTCGTGTTACTTTGAACTTTTTTGTTGTTTAATATGATCATCGCTCCATTTGTCATCATATGACAAGAGCAGACAATTACACAAGCTGAAGATATGTCTGCCAGTCATAGCATGCCATCTTGCTGCTGTCAAGCAAAGAGATGTGCCTCTACACACCTCGAGATTGAGTTCATTAAACCAGCCTGCAGGATATCCCTCGGTAATGACACAGATGAAAGACCAAATTAAAATTGCTTAATTCAGATACACAATCTCTAGCATTTTCCACCTTGCAGTCTAACTGGTTAAGCTGCATGTTTGAATAAGCCGTCCTAGCACAGAAGCAGCTCTAATTCTTCACTTCCATCACTTTTAATTAAAACATCTGAAAGATTGTCAGAGTTTGTTTTGTACTTCCCTCAGCCTTGAACGTCAGCTAAGCTATATAAAAGAAAAGCAGACCGGGCAGCCACATATTAACACGCCTCCTGTCAACCGAAGCACGGAAAGCAGCTCTCTCCTACATTAAAATTGCCACGGGAAGAGGTGAACGCACCAGAGATGGTGGGTATCCAGCAAAAAGCCATGTGTCACCTCAGAGAGCGTGCATCAGCATTTTCAGGGCTCACTACTGCTTTCCCAAGGCCAATCTGTTGCCTCCAAAGCCTCAGTGCTTCGTTAGTGATACCACATTACCTCCGCGTTCCTCATCCAAAATCCAACTTCCCCATAGAGTGTTTTGATATACTATTTTTAACCATCTGCTTCTTTAAGTTTTTTTCATTTCCTAGTATTAAATATGAAGCTCTTGCCACACAATTGTCTGTCTCTCATACAAACAGGACAGAAGTATGCTTAAAAAGCAAACATACAGCAATTTTGCATTAACACTGTAAGAAGTCCACGAGGAAGTAGCACCTACCTCAATTAGTAGATTGAGCCATGTTTTCAAACAAAGCCTACTTAAAATAAGCTCTTCTGACTCTCCATCAAGAGCCAATTCACCAGCAAGGGGACAATTGCTTAACATAGCCTCCTATGATGAAATACATTCCCGACACTGCCACAGCAGACATCAGCACTAACATTGACAAGAATATTTCCAAAGCCAGTGCACTTACAAGTCTAAATATAAAGCTGAAATCCCTATTTCCATTACTTCCTCATTAGCGACTTAACATATTGGAGTGGGGGGAGAAATCTTAATAAATAACAATAATAAAAATGCTTCTTATAACTCAAACATTACTACTGCATTTTTCAGGACAGCTAAATGTATCCAAGGGCTATATGTAACTACTAAAGTGTTTTCTTTACCAACGCGATTTGGCACAGCACCAGCAACCCAAAGGGCAACAGGAAACCGCAAAGTTGATTGGCTCAAAATTTGAGTTTTTCTAAAGCCTGGTTATACAACAATGCATGTTTTTTAAAAAAGAAATTATACTGTAGATAATTTGGTTTCATTTTTAGAATCTTCCCATGAAACAGCTCTAACTCTAAGCTCAAACTCAAGGGTCAGCCAGGATTCACAGCAAGTGATGAAGCAAGGATGCTGCAGAGGGCAGGGATGCAGCAGCAGCAGCCGCCCCTGGGACAGGCAACTAACCAGCCCTGGGAGGTTGGGGAAAAAAAAGACATGTTCCCTTTCTGCTCCTTCCACCTTTTGGATTTAATCATCATTTCTTTGTTTCTGCCACCCGACCTACAGAAGAGCAGACAAACACAGGAAAAATAACGCCGAGGGAGACCTCAGGAGGTGGGCTCGCCTGCCCCGCATTTCCTCAGGGAGCACTTGTGGCATTCGGGACAGAATTTGGGCTCTCATTAGGGTCCCCGGCAGCACAGAGGCCTTGTCCCTGCTCAACTTTGGGCCGCTCCATGCAGGGACAGGGTGCTGGAGCAGCGTGCGTGCTCCCGGGAACAGACACACCAAAGGCACAAATCTCAGCTCTTGGCATTCTGGCATCCATTTTCTGCCCAAGAAGACTCCCACAAAAGAAGGTTTCCACTGCTGGGGAATTAGCGTAGCAGCTCATCGACTCCACCACGTGCACACCGAAAACAGCAGCTCCCAGCTCAGCCTCGCCCGTGCAGGCACCACCAAAGGCTGCTCTGAACTGTACTGTGCGCCCCAAAACACACATGGTGTGCTCAGGGCACTTTATTTCCATCCATGCAAAGCCAAACGACTGCACGCTGAGGCCAAGCAGGGCCCTAAACGTTAAAAAAACAGACAGACCTTTTGCTAAGGAGGTTTTGGTTTTTCTTAAAGTCACCTCCCTCAAAAACATTCAGCCCATTTCCATCTCTGTCATGAGAAAAGCGCTGTGCTGCGGTTTCAAGCCTGTTATCTTTCTTCCCCCAATTTATAGACCGGAGGGATGGACCCAGCACCGGTGTCTGAGCTCCTTCAGGTCTTTGCTGTCACTATATCCCCACTCAGCACCCCTGAAGCAGCCCTCCCACACCATTCCCAGCCCCGCAGCAAACAACAAATAATAAAATAGCAACAGAGACTCCATGGGAAATAAATGGTAGCGCTTGCAGCGACTGCGAATGAGGTGTGGGAAAGGGAGGGACGGAGGGCACCGGCTGCCAGATGAGGATTTCTTTCGGTGGCTGCTGCTTTTCTAGCTACAAAGCGCTAGCAGAGGAAGCACTGCAAGCAACTTGCTCCCCAGGACAGCACGAGAAGAAGAGGTTGGTCATGTTTTGGGCCTGAGCCTACAGATAATAGAGGTAATGAGAGCAGCAAGGAGCGTGGGGAGGAGGTGAATCCTTCTCATGTCTGCTGGGTTACAGCAGCTCCTGTGCCTCAGCGAAGCAGCAACATGGGAAACAAAGCTGAACTCCCTGCCCTCACACCTCACCTGGATACTCAAGAGTATCCTCATCTCGCCTCACACCTGGAGAAGTCCTGCTTTAGCCACAGGCCAAGGGTTTAGCCAACAAACATAGATAGTCGTGCACTGAGCTAAACCCTGTTTGTTCCAGCACAGTAATCTGCCTGCATTATGGCAGAAGAGCTTAAGCCAGAACACAGCTTTGCCCGGCCACGATGACCAGTCAGAATAAATCCCATGATCTAATTTGTGTACTCCTGCACCTAAGCTATCCTACGTTGACGTTGTTTAACTCACCCCTTACCTGCCCACTGACATACCCGTCCACAAACATGCTTCCAGACAGCCGTGCCTCCCTACAAACCAAACTCAGCCCCTCTGCTGACAGTATTGCAACCCCAACCAGAGAAGCGAAGGCTGCCCGAATATTTCAGCAGCAGCCTACACTGACACCATTTAGCTCATTTCATTTCCAAATGCAAAAGACGGGTCTCCAATAAACAGACAACAAATCCCCACTAGCCCATTCTTACATTCAATTTGCATAACAGATCACTCCACAGCATTAGCAAAATTCCACGCTGCAAGCACATTTAATAAAATCGTAGCGACGACAGCTTAAACAGCGCATTAGTTAAAATTCCTGCAATGCCTATTATCGGTGGAGTTACATGATACGGGGAAGGGTGGCATGCCCTAATGAAACCTCGTGCACGCAGCCAACAGACTGCAACAAAGACTGGAAGATCACATGAACACTCCCAGAGAAAAAACATTTTAAAACCCGCCACACACCCCCTCCTCCTACCCCCCAAAAGCCAGCCTAGCATCATGTGAGCAAAAGCCCTGCTCCATGTTACATTCCTGGAGCCTCAAGCCAAGGAAAGGAGAATTGGTAGAGGAACTGTGCACTCAGCCCCACCACGGAAGCATGCTTTGCATTCTTAAGCAGCACCCTCTGAAACCAATCATCGTTAGTCTCTAATTGGCTGGAAGGAACCTCGTTCAAGCCTTGACAGCCAAAAGAAGTACTCTGACTCCTGGTGACCATAGGAGACTGTTAGCGCAACTCCTCCAGTTGACAGTTAAAGGGCGGGGGGTGGGGGGGAAATCTGCATTAAAGCTGCGCAATTATTTAATTGTGACTGCTTACAATAATCAAAGTACTAGCAAAAAAGATGCACGAGACAGGAGGAGCACTGAATTACAACGGAGGCAGGTAGAGTGCAGTAATTCAGAGGCACAGATTTACATGAGTCAGGGCAAACGCTGTTAGAAGAGAGGACTAAATTGAAGCAGATCCTTAAACCATCTTATTCCTAAAATATTTTGCTCTAAGGCAAAACACGCACCATGTATTTTAAAGCATTAAGACACTAATTCTGTAAACAATAATGCCTCCAGCATGCACACCGCACGCTGGAATGGATTCCTCAACTTGGCCTCATCACTTATGCATCTGATGAAACAAACACTGACAGCTTTTTTGCATTTGTAAAGGCCCCACAGCAGCTGTGGTGATCCCACCACAGAGCAATGAATTAAGCCTGAAACCCAGCTGGGTCTGCACAGAAGCCTTTTTTGCACAATACAGCAAGACTATCATTGTTAACCTAGGCATTATTGTAAAATATTCTGCATTACATTAGGAACAGAGATAGAGATGCCCTGGAAAATTAGCTCTAATAGGCAATTTATAACATTTTAAAATATGGAAACCACATTGATTGCTAATTGACAACAGATTTCATAGTTTCATTTACACACAAACACAATGAATCAGGTAATTACAGAATATTGCTTAAGTAGGAAACAAGACAAAATTAAGAAATAATCCACATTAAAGTTATAAAACATATGACAAACTTCTATAAAATGAATGTATAAACAGATAAAATCTAAAATAGCTCTCAAAATTATTGATTTTAAGATCAGAGGGAATTTGAGACAATGGGCATATGGATGCTTTCACCTAATACTACTCTTAAGAGTTTCTTTTGGGACTAAAGCAAGCAGCTTAATGCATTAAATAGCAATGTTTAGTCAGGTATTCATTATATTATTTTTCTACTTTACAAGTACATAAATATGTACTGAAAAAAAGAGTCAGGAATGACTTCAGAAAAGTAATTTGAAATAACTAGTTGAAAAAGTTTTCATAGATGGAATACATTGGTTCAGAACCAAAACTATTCTTCCATTGCATTTAACACTGTATTTAAAAGCGAGGCCAGAGATATCCAAATAAGGTTGTCTACTTTATAAAACAGACTATTCAGCTCATCTTGCTTAGTTATTAAGAACACTTCTTTAAGACTGAACCACAAAAACATGTATTTTTCCAGGAATGCACAGACATATGCAAAAAAAGCAGCTAATTTGTGTAAAACACTTGGAAGAACTAAGGTGCTATCTATCCCACTGACACAAAAAAAATTTAAGCCTGTCCTCACAACTTCTCAGTGTCAGGACACTCTGAGTACCACAACAGAAATATGCTTTCTGATTTGAAGTAGTACACAGGCAGATATTGTGCGTCGTTTGTCTTCCCTCCCCCCGTTTCTCCTTCATCTAGAGGATTATTACTCAGCTAAGTACGTAGACTTCCCAATGACAACTTCACACAGGCTTCCAAATGGTGACTTCCAAAGTAAAGGTACCAAAAGGGCAGTTGAGAGCACTGATGAAGAGGAAAACAAAAGTCACAGAAGCAATTTGGAAATAAGTGACTAACTTAGAGGTAGGAGTATGGTTAGCAGAAATAGCAAGACGAAAAATATCTTCCATTTACCATTTTTGAAACCCATGTGTTTCTCCACAATGCAGAACTCATCTAGCCAGAAAAACTAAAGTCTTATTAACAGAAACCAAAATTACAGGCAGTAACAACAAAAAAAATAATTCCATTTATTTGTGGCATTGCCTCTGTTCCCAGGCCTTTTTTATTTGCAGCTGGAGAAACTGAGGGGAAGGGAAGGGGACGGAACAGAGTAGAAGGTAAAAAAGGAGGGGGGGGAAAGACGAGGGGAGTGTGTATTAGGGAGAAAATGTACTTCAGACTCTGTGCCACATTTGGCTAAAATGAAGTAAGATCCAATTGGCAGCTTTCAAATATATGACCCTCCAAAGGCAAGCTGTCAGCTCAATAACAGTTGAAGGAAATAAATGGACAACTCTGTACTGTTCTGAAACTCTTGTGTAATGAAGTTACAGTCGCATCCTGGAAGATGGCCAAAAAGCATAAATCAATGAGCAACCAACCTTGTATCATTTTTATCACAACAGTAATAGTCATCCAAAAGGTAGGTTGTTTATTAAAGCCCTAGTAGTATTTGCATTGGTCCTCCACACCAGAAAATTGAACTGACAATAACAAGGAGGCTTGCTGTGCCAAGAAAGCATGGGTAGAGGTACTTTTCAGAAGTGACAATAAAGAAGCTCTTCAGCCTAGTCCAGGAAGAGCCAGGTACATGAATCTCCTACAGAAAGAACAGTGAGATTACCAACGTCGCCAACACAGAAGAGCTGAGAAAGTTTACTTAGATAGGCATTAGACAAGCCAGGCACTGGAAAATATCATTAGATGAGGCTGTATATCATTACACTTTGCTCCAGAGAACTTTCTCAGGCTGCGGCATGAACCAAGTGTGAAATACAGGAATGCACAAAGAACAACTCAAGTTTTGTTACGAGTAACCCTGAGAGCTGATGCTTACACCTTCAAGAACCTAAAAGTATGTCATTGTGGAAATATTCTTTGTTTCTCTCTAGGGACTTCCTGCACAAACGAAAAAACCAAACCAATATTAAAAAAAAAAAAAAAAGCCATGCAAATGACAGCAACCTGGGCGATGCAGATTTAAAACCCTGGTTTTGACAGCTTTATATTCTCTTATCTATGACAGGATTAGGAGCCCTGATAACCAGTCCACTGTAACTGAGATTTCACTTACTAGATGTTGTCCTAGTTTCTAAGCTGAACAGTAGGTCAGTCAGCCAGTCAGTCTTAGAATTGTTCTTAGAGTCTTTTGTCTCAAATAACGCCAGCTCTTCAATCTTCTGTCTTATGTGCTTAAAAATTTATAAGATATTACTTCTTGTTTCAAAGGGCTGCCTCAAGACATCACCTATTATTTTGTTCTTTTCCTTAACTAAACTAGTTTATGCATGGGCTTAATGTTATTCATGTGTGTTGAAATTACACTATGTATTAAATCCCTCAGATGAACTGCAGGTCCTTGCTTTTATTGAAGAGTGAGCTAATCACTGAGAAAGCCTAGTGGATTGGAAATTTGGAAACCAGCTGGAACTATATCAATGGCATACTTCCACAGAGGAATGAGTTTTCAAAGCTGAAGTGCTATACACTGTGTTGTTTCAGCTTTGTAACACGTGGGTTCCTGATTAAAATACTGGGTCTTCTCTGGTGGGAAAAGAATACCTGGACATTTGGAGAGCATGGAATAAATGGTGTAAAAGTATGAAGTCTTCTAAGGAAAAAGGATAACCTCTTAGCCCAGGTGTGATTTACTGCTCCACAGGATCACGGGAATGGTAATAAATCATCTATACAGAAGACAGCTGACAGCAAATTTCAGAACACCTTCAAAAGCATGCCTGAACAGACATCTTCAAAGTTTCTTCCACAGGCAACAGCTTAGTGTGCTCATGTATATTCTTCCATTATAGAAGATGAAACAGCACTTCCCTCCTAAGCTATCATGCCCATCAGCCAAGCCGTAGCTGAGAAAGTAAAAGCAGCAGAAATATTGCCAAGATGGATAAAGACAGGGACAGTGGTAGGACGTAACCGGGAACTCAAGTCAAGCCATCCTCCATGCGAGCAGAACTCCCAACCACGGATATATATCCTGGCCATTTTTCTCACATTATACTAACCCTGGTTTCACAAACTGTGCTGGAGGGCAGGTTAGCTCTCCCGAGCTGAGCACGCTTCTGTTTCCCTGACAAAGTCCCAGACGTATCTGCAGTCATGCTTGTAGCATGGAGGTGATAAAATGACAACACTCTGAAGCACCTCTGAAAAGAGCTCATGTGAAGGAGAGGGATTCTGCAGAGCTGACAACCAGGCAGTCCCTCAGTCAGTACCACATACCTACCACACATACATGTTACGCAAGGTGAAGAGGGACACAAAAAGGGTGGGGAAAAAAAAGAAGAGCAAAAGCATACCAAGAAAAAAAAGCTTCCCAAAAGCTAAAAAGCTTCTCACCACTTTGCCAGGGAATCTCTGTGGTCAATTCAACTATTCCAGAGGGGAAAGCAGGATATGTACGGACAGGCGTGCATGCAGGAATGCTGCTCCTGGTCCCATTTGGGCCAGGAGGCAGAGCCTAGCAGGAATGCCCTCAACAGTCATCAGGCATGAGTAGACTAGGGGTTACAATGCACCAACAGATGGGCTGGCTGTAAGGGGAGAAAACAACAGACTTATCCCTGGCAGGATCTGAGAAAAGTTGGTAAAAAAAAGAAAGAAACAATAGTTTATCCCTTCACTCTCCTCCATCCAATTTAGTGAGCCAATAATTTCCAAAATGCCCACGGGGAATTAATTTCACTGCATCCTTGACTGCAAGAGTAACAGGCATAAAATGACACCACAAAAGAGGAATCAACAAGAATATAAGAAAAGATGCTTGTGAGGGGAAAAAACATGATTACCTACATCATAAACACACTTCCTTCTTCTGCATGATACACCATCAGGTTTCATAGGAGCCAGCTGAAGTAGTATTATAATGAAATACTAAGTATGATACAAAGAAATTGTATTACCCAGAAGACTTCAAGAGACCATACTTAGCATATTTATGCTGAAAATTGTATTCCTGCTCTCCAAAGAAACTGGGCCCAGAAATCATTATACCTGGTCTACCAACCAGCCTCAAGGAAATCTGACCAACTTTAGTTATTTTGGAAGGTAATACTCAAATAGAGACTGCAGAGATCCTTTCAAAAATGGAAGCTGTGCACTGTTTTTTACAACTGGTCAGTTGTGTCACATAATGCTGCTCTTGACTGAAAGAGCATGAATATTAATGTTCTATAAATAAAAGCCTTTAATGTATGTGAATTATGAAATTAGCGTTTCCTGAACACTCACATCAGCAGGATTCAATTTCCCAAAAGTTCATAAATGGACTGAAAAAAACAGATGAGCAGGGCCACGTTCTACTTTTCCTCCACAGTATTTGTGCATTAACAGTTTGCTGAGCCTTGCACAATGTAAGTACACAGCCAGTATTTTCTATAACCAACACTCAAATTCTGCACGCAGGCTTGAGAGACAAGCAGCAATAGAGCAATCCCTACCCTTCCGAAGTATTTCCTATGGAGCTGCCCCCAAAATGAACTGCAGGAGCCTTTCCTCATCTCCCCCTTTGGCTTTCAGGAAAAGAAAAAATACTGCGACAATAGTTCATTTTGCTTCCTTGCAAAGGGATGCCAGCAACTTTGTAAGAGCTAATTTCCTCAGGCAGAGAGGACATGGATAGTGGAGCCCAATCAGAGAAATACACACAAATGAGAGAAAGAAAAAGGCATGAGACTAGAAGATAAGGGGGGAGGAGGGGTGAACTGTAAAATGCACACATGCACACCATAATGAAGAGAAGAATAAGGAAAGAGAAATAATAGTAGAACAGTTATTTCATTTAAATAAAATATTAAGAGAAGACACTGGAAAAGAGAAAAGAAACAGTTCGGGGGCGGGGGGGAAACAAGCAGGACTACATCTAGTAAAGCCATTAAAACCATTAAATGGCTACCACCCTCTTAGAAAACTAACATTCCTGCCTGCAAATACTTGCACACACTCTTACACAGGAATGGCAAAATCTCGAGCCCTGAAAAGCACTTCGGCATGTGCTTAACTCACAGGCTCCAAGTACTTCAATTGACGTCAGTAAGAGTATTCATACATTTGAGACAGGCACGTGCTACAGCGCCTTGCTGGATGGAAACTGGGGGTGCAGTTCCACATGTCTTTTTAATCCGCAGGAAAGCCAAAGAGGTCCTTCTGCCCCACCATTCCCTTAACTGTGCCACTAAAAAGTCTTTGCGGGCTTGCACTGAAACCAGGCAATTTAAAGATGAGGAGGTGGGGGAAGAAAGGAGAGCACTGGCATAACTACTTTAAAAACCAGATACTTTCAGTGACCTTATTTTGTATGCAGCTCTTTGGTTGTACTGATATGGCCAAAGCACCATACCGTGAAGGAAAGATCAGCAGGGTCACCAGTGCTGGCTTCAGTGGTGAGAAAAAGGCATGTGATCCCGCATCCTGATGTTCCTATACTTAAAGGAAACCTTGTTTTTTGTAGCTTCTCGATTTGACATGGTTTGGCCTTCTCACACTACTTGGGAACCTGGGGCAAAAATACATCAGCATTTTGCACATTCAATAGACACAAGCGGGTTTAACAAGAGAAGCTATCTGAACTTATTCTTCAGCAGTACAAGATAAAGCAAATATAGCCACGCAAAATTTCTGGAGGAACTCTCTTCTGTAAGCAGGTCCTTGTTCTAGAAAGTAGAATGGCACAGTGGCTTCACTTCCATGGTGGAGCTCTTGTATTGTGGGATGAGTGCATGTGAGTGTTGAACTAAAAAGAGTACTTCTTCTACTACCATTTTTCCACAGCAGTGGAACCCAGCTTCCAGTAGCATAGCTATCTTAATTTAATTTTCTTCCCCTTTGTTCTTCTCTTAGTTAAGTTTAAAATTGTTCAAATCCTGTCTCAGCAAGCATAATACCTAACAACAGCAGTACATTTTTAACTGTCTTCTAACATATTTTAGCACTCGTGAAATTATTATGGCACTACCATGACCACAGGCACAAACATCTTCAGCTTCATTTTCACCTGCGTGGCCTAACTTTGTTTCAACCTTATTTAATATTCACCCTGCTTCTAGCAGTAGGACAGTACAGCAAAATCCATGCCCGAACAATCCTTAGAACAGACAAGGACAGCTAATTTTGTTTGCTAGGAAATAAAACATATATCTTGACTCCTATTTAGTCATAATTTCACAGACCATTTAAGCTCACACTATTGCTAACAGAAGCAATCAAACCCCTCCCTTGCCCCTTCATTTGTGTCCCTGCAACACCTTCCCCAGACCAAGTATTTTTACAGCTCCATCACAAACTGCAATATTAAATGAATCCACATTAAAAATCAGACATATTTTGCCAGTTCAGTTTTAACCTGGAAAGTCCCCAACCTGCGGTGGGAGCTATCACCCGGTACATGTGTTGGCCTGCAGAAGAGAGGGGGAACCGTTAACCAGAGTAAGGCTAAACCTCTTCTTTTCAGTGCAGTGAAGGATAAAGTGATCATTAAAAAATGGCATTTGGCTGCTTTCTGGTCTCCATATTGACAGTGTTGTTACCAAAGGCAAAATGCCAAAGCTACACGCAGGACATTTCCACCACAGATAGGAGGAAGGGGACACGACAGGACAGCTTCTCTCAACGGCTTCTTCTTGGTTTTGTAGTTTTTATCACAGACAGACTTTAAAAACAAAAAAGCCAGCTTCAAAAATTATTTGCCATTAGGACAACCATTATTTCTTCCAAGTTATAAATAATTCACAAGGTACAGTTACTGTAACATGCCGTAGCTCCAGCTTTTAAGTAACACGAAGCCTCTTGTCTTACAAAGTGATATTACTGTGTCTCCATTATATGTTGAATAACTAGAAAAAAAAACCTAACATTGGTAAACGCTTTTTAAACTTAAGATAAAGCCCTCGGAAGCAGAAAGACTACCTCCTCCTTACAATCTTCCTCGGGTGTAGTACAGCTTTTAAGAAACGCTGAGAGGAAGTACTATTCCAATACATGAACTTCTGCTTTATATCCAAAACTAAAAGGGACGTTCCCCGGTTTCAGAAAGACAGTCTGCACGATGGCAACTGGCCATGAGAATTTTCATCATTATCACTACGCTTCGAAAGGAGGGGGGGGAAGTGACTATCAATCAGAAAACCACATCTTGGGCACCCATCTATGTCATCCTTCTATGAAAAACACTCACATTAAGGCCAGTCGTTTGGAACATCACCCAAAAAGGAACCTTGTACAACACCAGCTTAGTTATCAGTCAACTTTACAAACAATAACAGAAAACCTTTTTGCTTGGCTTTGAGTTTTGTAAACTCAAAGTCTGGACCAAGTTTAGTGGGGCTGAAACCAAAACAGAAGCAGTTCTTTTTTTTTTTTTCAGCTCAAGTTGAGTTAAGAAGTTAATTGATCTGGCATACGTGCAGTGTTGGAAATTTGTATTGCTAGGTTTTTAGCATGCACACTGCAGCTGAGAGATTTGGCTTACAACTTTGATGTGCCAAAAAGAACTCTGTGGGACAAACTGGCTGAAAGTAATATCCATGAAATAAAAAAAGGCGAGAAAGAAGGAAACGTATCCCTTCTCTAAATCACCCTTAGTCTGCCTAACAGGCACCTTATAAAAAGAAAAAAAAATATAAACATATGGTGGTAGCCTGCAGCAACTTGAAACTCTAAATGCAATTTCTAGACTATGTACTTTTTGGGCATAAAGATTCCCAGTTTCAGAACAGCATAGAAAATTATATGCTAAATATAACAACTAAAAAAATAATGATAAGCATCTCGAAGTTTGAGACCCTGGACAGACTCTTGTCCAAGACTCATGGTTTTTGTCTGCTTTATTACTAGCAACTTCAAAAAATATTTGTACGTTGCAATTCGCTTGACTCGCTTGCTTTACATCTTCAAGTTCCTCTCTGCATTTCTTAAAAATGCAGGCCATTCCCAAACGTAGCTAGAAAATTGTTATTAGCTGTTTAGCTGCAGTCATCAGGGCCCGGGTGAAACTGAATTCCTGTCACTGAGGAGCCTCAAAAGCTTACTGTCTTTGTTGGACTCCCCAGAATGTAGCGTGACTAGCAGGGTGCCCAGCACAAGACTAAAGTTTACCCCAAGCAGTAGCAGATTTTTTTTTATCCAGAAGGAAATAAAGCACAAACCTCAAAGAGAAAATAAAGTCCCTCCCCTAACATACAAATGTGGGAAAGGGCAGAGAAGACCATCCTGTTCTTGTGGGCAGTGAAGGAAAAAAACATCAAGTCATAACGCCAGTACACAACATTGTCTAGAAATATTGGGGAGCACATATCTCTACTCCCACTCACATAAATCTGTTTCCAAAATAGGCAGAGAGCCGATTTCCATATGCATATAGTTGAAAGAGCCAATAATTTCTCCAAATTCACTCCCATCGTTCTTAATTTAAAAGCATGCATTGCTTCAAAACTAATCTGCAAGCAAAGCTAAAAATGAATTGCTCGTAACTTATAGTTATCCTAACTTGGCTCACACAACAGAGTATCAAAGTGCAAAACTAAGATTAGTAGATTATGTCAGAATGAGCTCCCATGGTTTATTTTTGAACTTTAAAAATATCGTTAGCCAGTCATCATAACGTGCGTGTGCCAAAAACACACTAATCTCCTGCAACCATCGTGTCATCCAAAAGATGTCAGACCAGCAAGGCGAGCTCAAAGAACTGAAAGCAGAGCGCGGGGACACGAATACCACAAGCCCCCCTGGAGTATGGCAGCAGGTCACAGTTTCTCAGCTTGATTCTTACTATTTGCATTTCTTCTAGCCTTTAGGAAGTAAAAGCAATACAGTAACAGCCACAGATCCAAAGCTGCCTTTTTGCAGAGCAAATCAAGGGAAGAACCTGTCAGAAAAGACCACAAGAACCCAAGTAGGGTAGACCAACCAGATTACACATTACAGAACAGAGACACATAGAAAGGATTAAGTCACGCCCCTTAAGTCATGCAATTATAAACTCTTTTGGGGGCATTGTCACATTTTTGGTAAACCAATTTTAGCAGTGTCAAAATCTCTGACTGCAACTGTAGCAATCCTACAGGCACTAAATCCAACCTGACCAGAAACTACTCTCGCTCCACTGGCCTGATGTACATGCAGAAAGTGTACAGAGACCTTAGCACAGGTTCCTCGTTTTGTTGTTAAAGCATTTTTTTAATCACCCAATCCCATTTTTATGCCTGATTAAAGGAGGTTTTGTTCCCCCAGATAAAAATACGAGATATGGTTTATGACGCGTCAGTCCAGGATGAGACATTTGCCGCAGAAACGCTGAAGCAGTTTGGGATGCCGCTATGCGAACCGGTGGAAGAATAATTTCCACCTGAGCGTGTGGTTTTTTTTTTCCTTGCTTCCGTGCTCAGCCAAGCTGGTCACTCCGCACAGCTTTCTACAGCAGCATAAATTAAGCCGATAAACTTTGCACGGGAGCAGATGGGGCACACTCACACCATCCATCCGCCTGCAGACCGGGGAGCCGTCATCTCTAGCTGGAACCCTCCGAGACACGGCACTCGACACGGCAATGCTCTCGGCCACCGCTCAGCTTTGCCACCGATTGTGGCCACGCTCACAGGGCAAGTTGAACAGCAGCATTCTACAGCTTCAGGCCTTTCATCTGGATAAGGAAGCGACGGACAAAAAGAAAGCAGGCACAGAGGGGAAGAGAGCTAGCATATTTTCATACAAGCCCTCACTGCTATAATTAAAGGGTTTATTCCTTTCCCACAGCCCACCACTGGAAATACCAGGCCTCTGCCGGATTACCGAAGGAACAACATCAGAACAGGATGTCATTACACGAGGGAAAGTGTGAAACCCGAGCAAGTGAAACGGCAAATGGTTTTAAACCTTCTACCTACTGATTCATTGAGAAAACGTTTTTTTGTGACTGGCTGAAATAAACCCACCCCTACAAATGAAAACCAAGAGTTCCCAAATAAAACCTGCCCGTTAAAAACCAGGAAGGATCACATCCAATATTCCCAGTAGTAATGAGCCAGCAAAACAACCAACCCACCAAAGATCTAAGAGAACACCAAATACATTTTGGCAAGCGTATTATTTCCTGTATCTGAACTTCAGCGCCAAGTACTCTTCACATACTAGACCTGAATTTTACAAGCGATTTGCAGCTTTTAAGTTTCCTGGTGGCTTCCTACCACTTAAAAATGCTTTACATAAAAAATGGTAGTAAGTGTAAAAAGTATATGCGTACCATACCCCATCATTCACTTGGACATTAAACTCCAGGTACGTTTTACCTTTCTCTTTAAAGTTGTAACAACAGGTTAAGGGGCTTTGTATTGAAGGTGAAGAGCTAGATCACAAAAAATGTCAGCTGAAGTTTTGGCCTGTAGCACAGGGACATTTAGGGCCATCAGCATCAGGAAACATTTAAGGGAAGCTCAGGTTTGGCAACGCTGAAATTTGCATTATTAGACTTGAAAGTTAATGTCCCGTTTGTCTTACACAGAGGCAGTCAAATCCATCAGCACTATTGTTTTCAGACTGTCTGCCCACTAAGGCAAACAATGCATCATTTACACTTGGTTTACATTTATAGTTGGGAAGAAAGCCATGCAAAGGACTAGAGGGGAAAAACAGAATGTTTTAAATGCAAATTTGGATTTCGAAGCAATGCATGTATTCCTCTGCAAATTCCACATCTGCTAAATCACACAAAAGCTGGGTGCTTGTAATAAAAAAATAATAAGCGTGTCTCTGCTTTTCCTTTCCCTACTTTAAAATTACCTTTAAGCCTCCATTCCACTTGAGTGCTGCAAACTGGAAACTTTAGAAATGAAAGCAGCTGGTGTTTTCCCTCCCTCCCCAAGTTCAAGTTGATTGAATTCAATCACTACAATATAAATGGCCCGAAAAAAACCCCAAATAACATTTCCCTCCTCCTCAAGAACTTTCAGTTATGTTCAACCCAGGAAATACCAGTAATGCATATAAACAAAATATAAATTTTAAACCTGGAGTTCTCTTTAGCTTCAGACTATGAAATTTAAAAATTGACCTACTTTATGTAATACTCCCACAGCTGAGTCATCACAGTATCAATTGGTCTCCATCAGCTGCAGGGTATGATCATCACTTAAAAAAAAAAAAAATCAAGCATCCACACTGAAATGCCTCTTTTATGTTATTACTATGTTAAAAATATACCATTAATCTAACAGTCCAGACCCTAACTGGGGAGGGGGAAAAAATCTTAAAGTTTGAATCACGTAAAGTAGTCCCTGTATAGCAGATGCCACGCCTCGTAGCAAGGGCCTGCAAGCTACAGGATACAATATTGGACAGAGGCTGCAGAAATACAGATTAGTTCCATCTCTGCCACTGTTAGAGTACGTAGCTTCAGGCGAGTAATTTAGACTTCTTTCTGTTTCATCAAACGATAAAATGGAGGGAATGCTGCTGACGTTTATACCACACTTTAGCATATGCATAACATTAGCTGTTATTTTACACCTACAGAAAAGGACGGGGTAATATATTTTTAATGCTGGCTTAGCAGGCCTCATAAGAGAAGGTGAAAGTGCTTAATGAACATCAGAAACTCTTCACAGGGCCTTGATTCATTACAATTTCATTCTGGACTGCAACTTACACAGACTCCTGGCTCACAGTCCATCAGAGCAAGCAGGAGTCCATTAGTATCTCAGGGCAAAGCATTTGTTGATAGCAAAAAGTAAATATTCCTTGAAAAAAAATATTTTAATCACTAGTTTCTAGTTATACACCATCCTATAGCCACTTACAACATAATGCTGTAGTCTGAAGAGACCAGGAGGACGTTAAGAGGACGCAAACTCAGATCTCAAGTGCAGCTAGCATCCTTACACTGTGAGCTGGAGTTATACATATGGGGGAGAAAAAAAAAAAAAAAAAAGAGTTGAGCGTGCTGTGCTGCTGGAATTGTTACTGCAAGCCTGAAAGAGACCCGGCACAAGAAAGCCACAGAAGGTTATTTGAAATAAGATGCAATGTACACTGAATACTACCTCTGGTGCCACTGGCATATTTACATTATTTCTTGTAGGAAGTGGTCAAACTTAAAGCACACTGTCAGCTGTGGGGTTTGGGGAGGGAAATGAGGAAACTCCCGCAAGAAAAGAAGGGAAAAAAAAAGAAAAGAAAAAGAAAAAAATAAAGAAAAAGAAAAAAATAAAGAAAAAAATAAAGAAAATAAAGCAGGGCAGGAGGGTCAGGCTGAAGCCCCAGGATGCCCAGGGCAAGGCCCCTGCACAAAAACGTGCCTTACTCAGGAGGAGGTGGTGCTGCACAGTCACTGTCCCCCCCCAGATTCCCCTAGCCCACTTCAAGCACGCCCCAGTAGAGAGTATTGTTCGGAAGGCTCTCCCAGGACGCCTGCGGCTCGCTAATCCCGGGCAGGCCTCGCTGGCCCTCTGGCTGTCTGAGAAGCTTACCAGGCCGTCCGTAGGTGAAGCGTGTCACCTCATGGCAGACTACAGCACTTTTACCTCTGCAAGGGCAAGGAAACAAATCACACGAGGCGACGGTAGTGACATTGCTCCTTAATTATATTTTGCCATCTGCTACCGTGGCGGAACTGTGCAGGTATTTAAAGACAGCAATCCAGGTCTGATACTCCGAGACCTAAGCCAGCAAGAACAGAAGATTTGCTGTTTGGCGTCACAAAACCGGGCAGAAAAATGCACCTGTGAAATTACGCTTAAGACTTCAAAGCTTTTCTTTTAAGAACTATTAATTCCAAGCGCATACTGAATGCAGTCTGGCTTCTCCGGCTGATGCTTTACAAAGCTGTCAGTTTTCTGAGGCTTGAGCCAAAAGGCAATATTTGATATGTAAAGATGTTTGAGAAGGAGGAGGGTAAAGTGAGAAGAAAGATTTCTATGAGTCAGCCATAGTTCTTTTAAAAATTAAGTGATAGCGCTTTTAAAGCACATGAAAAAAAAAAAAAAAAAAAAGGGATACATACACGGATTTCCTCGTTCCTGGGTTATCAGCCCCAAAAGGTAACGCTCTCAAAGTTTAAGAGAACTTTTAATTGCAACCACTTGCGAAGCAGGGGGCCGAGCCCCGCCACGGGCAGCCTGCGAGGCACAGGCTTTTTACTCCATTGTTCTCAACCACCTTTTTTTGTTTCCAGAATTCACCTCGCAAATGCCGAAAAGCAGCAGCAGTAGCCTTGAAAAGGCTCCCAATACGACACCCCGCAGCGACCCGAGGAGCGGGGACACCGAATTGACACCGGGCGTCTGTTCGGAGGGGGGACACGGACACTACCCGGCCGGACCCTCGCTCCTCACGGCGGGACATCACCCACCACCCCTGGGCGCAGCCCCTCACCTCAGGGGTGGGCAGGGAGCACACCAGGGCCCCGCCGCCAGGCCGGACACCGCGGCGGTACCCGGGCTGGAGGCCTGCCCCAGGGGCGCGGGGTGCCACCGGCGTGGCCGTGCCTGACAGGACCGGGGAGTGGCGGTTTAACGGCCTCGGGCCGGGACGCGGTTGCGGCCCCAACCCGGGCGGTCACACCTGCAGCCGCGCAGGCGGACAACAAAAGGCCCCGGGCTGGCACCGGCGAGGAGGAGGAGAGGGAGGAGGCGGCGGCGGCGGCCCGGCGTGTTCCGCCGTGCTGCCGCAGCGCCCGAAGGTCACGGGCAGTGAGGAAACGTGCCACCCGTGTCGCCACGCCGCCTTCCCCACGCGGAGAGACGTGACCGGCCCTCCCTCCCCTCCCGGGCGGTGGTTGACACCCACCTCCCACCCCGAAACCGGCAGGGCCGGGCCGGGGGCGGCTCCGCACCTGCTCACCTGGCCCGGGGAGAGGGAGGGGGGCGGGCCGCCCCCTTCCCCCGCAGCGCTGCCCCCGGGGGGCCTCCCCCCACCTCGCCCGCCCCGCCTCTGACGTCACGCCGGGGGGGCGGGGGGGGGGGGAAGAGCCGAGCCGACGAAGATTCCACGGCGCGCAGGCCCTTCCCTTTGTGACGTCACGGGAGCAGGGCGAACCTGGCCGGGCGGCGGCGTGGCCGGCGGCCCGCGGGCTCCCGTCACAGCCCCGGCAACCTGTTGCTGCCGCTGCCAGCGCGGCCCCGTCGCCCCCGCCAGAAATATAAATGGGGAGGGAGAAATAAAAAAAAGAAAAAAGGTTTTTTTAAAACAAACAAAAAAAAAAAACCCCAAAAAAAACCAAAAAAAAATAAGGGCCGCCGAGAAGTTGGAAGCGGGGAGCGCAGGGCACGTCGTCCACCCCCCCTCCCCCCCCGCTTCCTATCCTCCTCAGCTCCCGGCCCGGCGGTGCCCCCGGGAGCGGCGCCGCATTGTTCGCCCCCGGCCGCGGCAGCAGCGGTTTGGGGCGATCTGTGTGTGTCCCCACCACCCCCTCCATCAACCCACCACCCCCCCTCCTTAATTATTAACACCGCGGTTTCCTTCCCCCCCACCCCCCACCACCCCCCCCTTTCCCAGCTTTTGTCTGCCTGCCTGGGAAACGTGGACGCCTCGCGTGTTTCGCCCAGACTTTTCCACCCGCCGTCCCCCGTTTCGATGCGATACTTTAAACTCGCCGGCCCCCGGGCTCCCCGCTCCTCTGCAATGCGGATGTATTTTAATTCGGAAATTTCGAGGGGGGGGGACGGGGACGGGGGGGAAGACGGGACACGACGACGGGGGGGTCAGCTCCGAAATAGGACGCAGCTCCCCCCCCCCAACCCCCCCTCCATCCTCCCCGGGCTGCGTTTCAGCGGGGCGGGCAATCGATAGCGGCAGTCAGCTTGGGAGTCAACTGCAGTTTTTACCAAATCTATAGAATAAGCGAGGGAAAGTGTCCCGAAGGTCACCCTCCCCGCCAAGAAACATCCCCCCCTCCCCACACCCACACACACACATATACACCCCCGCTGAAAAAAAGATCGGCGCAGTCGACAGGCGCGATATAAACTGCAACTTTAAACGCCTCGCATCAAACACACCCCAAAAAGCGAGGATTTATAGCCCCCCCCAATGAAGAATTTTTAAAAAAAAAAAAAAAAAAACGTGCAGATAAAAATCATTATTCGCTCTGCTGCATATTTGGCTAATCCCCTCAGTTTTTCCAAACGTAAAAGAAAAACTCCCCCATGCCAATCAAAACGTAACTGGAGCACGAACAAAAATCCAACTATCCGTCCACATTTATATGTTTAAAGGATTAGACAATTACCAGGGATTGGTTAAGCGGTTGAATAAAGAGAGAGGCAGAAATACAGCCCGGGCTGCGCCGGATTAGCCCAAATTTTCGAGCCATCATAACGAATTATTTTAAAACTGCGACGAGCCATTTCTCTTCCCCCCCCCCCCCCATCCCCATTATTCAAGGCGATCCCCCGGAAGGCGATCCCCGACCGGCTCCCGGTGTCTATCGCAAAGGCGGAGAAGCGAACGATCGCGTCCGGGAGGGAGACGGGATGCGGTAGTGCGAGCAGCCAGCTCGCCATAACCAGGCAGACACTCGGCTTCAACTTAAAGGGCTTCCAGCAACCCCCGCCACCGCTTCACCCGGATCGTAAAATACATTTATACATATCCACATCTACCTCCTTCCGCATGCAAAAGCGCAATATTAACGAAACCGCTTGAAAACGCAGTTTGGTGACACGATCGCGGCAGCCCCCCGAGCTCCCCGCCTTTCATCTAAAACTAGATGATGATTGTGTCATTTGAGGTCAATACATTTATTCACCGGAGGAATCGCTACACAAATCTGGTTTTATAACCAAACTGGATAGACGGCTTCCCCGGTAAAAGGGGCCTCCGAAACTCCCCCACCACACCAGAGAAAAAAAAATAAAATTCAGTATCACATTTGTTTCGAAAGCCTTATAGCTGCAGGATTAGCGATAAACTTGACATTCACTGCCATTTCCTAAAACTGGGAGTCAAACGATATATGTTATGACCACTTACGTATTTCTTTTGAATTATATTCCTCTTGGGTCTTTCTTTGCTCATTCTGGTATCCAAATTCTGATTGCAAAAGGGGACAATTGCTTCATGAATTAAAGCCGCGACAATTTTTAAAAAAAAAAAAAAAAAGACACGAAAAAAATCCTGGGGGGAGGGGGTTGTTTGTAGTGGTATCTTGTAATCCGACTTTCTTTCCTCACAATGTGATTCTCCTAGCAATAAATCCGAGAAATGGGGGACGAAAAAAAAAAATAGACGAATGCGAAGGAAACAAAACAAAAAAAAATCACTTTAGTGAAACATTATAATGGAAAATTTCCCCCTAAACCACAAAAAAAAAAAAAAAAACGCGACGCCCTTGATATCCCCTTTTCTCTTTCCCAAGCCACCTAAGCGATCTGCAGGTCCTTAGTGTCAGGGCTGTAGTTACATCTTGGAGGAGGAAAAAGGGGGCCGAGAGGAGACGAGAGAGAGAGAAAAAAAAAAAAAATAATAATAATCGCCGACGCTGGGCAGTCACGTTCGTGCCGCTGCAGCAGCGGAGGGGGGTGTGTGTGGAGGGGGTGGTAGTGGGGGCGGGGGGGGTGGGAAGAAAAAAAAAAAAAAAAAGCGGCAGAGACAACTCCGGCCCGGCGGCTCCTCCGGCTCCGGCGGCTCCTCCGGCGGCGGCTCCGGCTCCGGCAGCGGCGGCGGCGGGGAGGGCTGCGCGCACCGTGTGTGTCTCCGCTCCTCCGGCTCCCCCCCGAACCAATGAGAACCGCTTCTCCGGCAGCAACTTTAAATGGACCCTGGCTCTTCCCCCTTCTTCTTCTTCTTCTTCTTTTCCTTTTTTTTTTTTCTCCCTTTTTTTTTTTTTTTTTAATAATATATATGCCTGCGCGTGTGTGCGCGCGCGTGTGTGTATATATATATACACACACGGGCACACGCGCACGCACACACATACATACACCCGGCTTTAGGGCCTCCGACTCAACTCCCAACCGGGACGGCAGCCGCAACGCCCGGCCCCCGCCGGCGTTTCAACGCATGCAACAGGGCCTACGCCAAACAGCTCCGTGCGGGTTCGGCGTCACACGCTCTCCCTTCCCACCCCTCCCCTCAACCCCACCTCACCCCTCCTCCCCCTTCTCTTTTTTCGGCATTTCAGCCAAGGTCGCCGCTGCCCCTTGCGCCACAACCCGAGAGGGGAGTTTGGCGACGGTCCCTCACCGCGCAGCACGCTCCGTCGCCCTGCCCTGTCCCCCCCCTCCTTCCCTCCTTCCCCCGTCCCCTCCCCTCCCCGCCCCGGAGCAGCCTCCTCTCTCCTCCCGTCTGCCGGGGGCTCCTCTTCCGCCCCCTCCCAGTCCCCGCCGCGCCTCCCCGCGGGATCGGCCGTGCACCGGGGGACCCCGCCGCGCTGGCAGCACCTGGCCTCGCCGGCGGGGCTGCGTGCCGGGGCCTCTCCTCGCCCGCGGGAAAGTTGTAGTTCCCTCGCCACAAAATGGCGACGCCGGGGAACTACAGCTCCCGGCGTGCCCCGCGCACGCCCTCGCCGCCGATTGGCTGCCGTGCAAGGAACACACCACACACCCCCCACCTTCTTCTCCGTTGGTTTCCCCCTCCTTCTTATCTGTCCTGTCCCCCCCCAACCTTTGGCGGTCGGTGGTAGGGGCGGGGGCCGTGTGAGGGGCCGTTGGGCCGTGTGAGGGGCGGTTGGGCCTTGCGGGGCGCCGGTACGGAGGGGCCGCCGCCGTCCGTGGGAGGGCACGGCAGGGCGGAGGAGGCGGGGGAAGTTTATTGGGAACCGCTGACAGGGAGTGGGGAGGCAGGCAGGCGCCGCGGGAGGCTGCTGGGAGGCTGGGGGGGGATTAGTGTGTCTGGCTTGAGCTGGGAGGCGGCGGCACGAAACTCGGGTGTCTGCAGGTGGCTGGGCCGCGGGGCCGCCCGGTGTCAGCTCAGGACAGGCTGCCGGGCGGTGCTGTGCTTATGCGAGGCGTCCTCGGTGCCTCCCGGAGGTATCCTGAGGTCGCGTCTTCTCCCTCCGAAAGGCCTCTGCCACCGCCGACGCGCTGGGCCCGGGCCCGTCCCGGAGGCCCCGGCGGTCCCCCCCCCCGCCCCCTCCCGGAGCGTCCTCCCCGAGAGACAGAAGCGATGCGGGTAGCCGGGCCCGGGTCTGCGCCGCGGAACCCGCTCGGCGCTCATGGGCCTTGGAAAACTGATGTCAGTGCAAAGTCCTGAAGTTCAAATACTCGATCGTTATTTTTATAATTTTTTTTTTCATTAGAAAATGCAAGGAAGTGGGTGCAAAGTGGAAGGTGTATCTTCAGGGAAAACACAACAGTTCCTTAATGGTGGATTGAGTTTCTTCCAGGGACAGGGAGGAAGGAGAGTAATTGATGATTTCCCTGGTGAGGTATCACTGTGTGTAGTGGCTGTTTGTGCTTTTCTGTACAGCTCACCACAGACTGTGAGGTGACATACCTCTGTGCTAGTGCCTGCACTTATGTAACGCTTTAGGGACTTTACCCTGTCTTCCAGATGCAGTTTATACGTTCATATCCCTTCTGGAGAGCATTACCTCTGCTCCGTAGGTGCAAAAGCTTTTGGATAAGACTGTTGAGTGTCTGTGCGCAAAGTCAGGAGAGCAGGAGACCTGGGACTCCCCAGAACCTCGCTCTCTGGTTCCTGGTATTCTGTCTTAACGATGAGGCCATCCTTCCTCACTAAGTAGATAAGTGAACATAGTGTTTTCTCTTTACCTTAGAAATAGGATGCAAATCATGTTTAATACACTGAACAGAAACAATCAAGTTATGTCATAATTTTGTGAATTTCACTTCACTGCTTCATGTTTCCTACTAATTATTTTAGGGCTTTTTTTCCTACTCTTTAATAAAAAACTGGGGGGGGAAAATGATCTGTGCTTGGCCTTATCCAACATCAAACTTCTATGGTAATGCTACTTGTGATCAAGTTAATCTTTTGAAGCCTTTTCTTTAGGCTTCTTGTAGGAAAGTACACATTATTTGTAAGTGTAAATCTGAAGAGAGATTTTTGTCCCTTTAGATTGGAAATAGGCACTTTTCTTGTAGGACTGTTTAACTTTCTGCCCTCGCTTTTCTCAGGGTGTTTACGTAGCTTGAAAGTCTAGGACATACTTGGAAGAAAACACTTTTGTCTCAGATCTTTTTCAATTAATAATGATGAGTCTGTGACTCTCTCTCTCCAGTAGATGTTTTGGAAAAACCATAAAAGACAGTCATTCATGTGTTTCTAAGTCAACAATTCAGGAAAAGGTTCTTGTAGCAAACCTACCTGGCTTTTCTCAAGTAACATAAGGTAGGGAACCCAGCTATTTCCCCCACCATTCGCTTTAGAGATTACTTCCTGAGTGTTCTTAAGTCTCCCTGTTGCTATGTTTGCTACTGGCTTTTGTGCCATGTGTTGAACAAGAGCTTACTGTCAGTGCAAACTAATGAATTTTCTTCTTGAGGCTGTGTGGCAGAAACCTTTTCCATAGATCCATGGCTGTATTTACATTTGTGTCCTGTTATACAGAGCATCGTATTATGTACATCCTAAGTATGTAACTGCAGTAGATCTTGCCTTTCAGTTTTAGCTTGCCTGCGTTTTGCTAACTGGCCTTTTAAATACTGAAGCTAACCTGGTTTACAAAATTAATTAAAAGCTGAGGCAATAGCAGTTAGGATAACAGGTTAACTGCTGCTGATGTCAGTGTTTGCCATTACATTTGATCACATTTTTTTTTCTAATTTGAGAGCGAGTTTCATGCTGGCCGCTTCCAACTATATTGTGCCTTGAAAATGTTTGAGAAGTGACTAATGCTAGCATGGTAGAGTTTCATTGTTTGCATCTTGTTCATTTCTTCATTGTATGTAATAGTTTAACAAGGAACTGTACAGATGTATAAAGGAGCCCCAAAACTGGATTTATGTGGTTTACAGTTAGTTTTTATCACTGTCCAGAGTCAGCCTTCCCAGCAACTCGCAAAGGCCAGGACATGCTCAGTGGTCTGACAAGATACTATTGTTCAAAAAGCTTTGGCGGTGGTTTTGGGGATGTGCATGTGATATTGTGGATTATTTTTTTGCATGAGAATAACACATTTTATGCAGTGTGCATTTGTACTTGTGTATACTAAACATCCTAGGTGCAGTTAGCTCTGAGAAAGAGGTGAAATATGGTCACTTTCCAGCATATAAGATAAGCTTCTCAAACACGATTCCAATGAAAAATGAGAGGAAGCTTCATTAAGAAGGAACTTTGGTGATACCTCTTCAACTACTACAGCTTTCATAATGCTTGCCTACTTCACATCTCAATGCAGATAAAATCTCTTTGAGGTTATAGGAAAAGAACATTCATCATAGCTGACTTTTGTATGACTGCACTTCTTTTTTTAATCAGGAACTATTGCTTTTGACACTTTCAAACTTGGAAGGCAGATGCATATGCAAAATGGTCTGTGGTGTCCTCAGAGTTCTGAGGCAAGATTTTCAGTAAGCTAAAGGGGAAAGTCCTGGTATGGTTGCTGGTCAAAACAACTAAATAAAGGAAAATGGAGATCTACTATAAACCAAAGCACAACCATTTATTTTATTTTTGTTGTTGTTTCTTCTTTTTGGTCAAACAGATAAAACAATAGGCACAAGCAGTACGGGGAAGGCAGAAAGAACATGGGGTGAATTCGTGAGCCATAATTCACCAGTCAGCAAACAAAGGGCATGATGCCAGACAAGTTCAGCCATAAAGAAGCCTTGTCTTGGGGGCAGGCTGTGATTGTTTGTGGACAGATGGCTGCTTACCAGTTCATAAAAATAACTTCCGGGTACCTTTTCCTCAACTGTGGTGTATTTACCTGCATTATGCCTGTCTTGGAAAAGCCATGGTTAAGTTCTCTAAGTTCTCTAGCATTGACAAGTTTTCTACACGTGAAAGGGATGCAACTTTGAATTCTGAGATCTAAAACTTTTTGTACGCCAAAAAGGATGAGAGTGGGAGAGGGATGGTAGCTTTGCACTGTGGGATACAGAACTTGCTTCTAGCCCTAAAATCAGTCTGGCGATCTGTGGAGATACAGTACGCAGGGAATCCAGATTTTTAGAGGTTTGAGTGGCTTTCTAGAAGCTTGACGTAGTAGGTAAAGAGACTCTTAAAAGTAGACCCTCAGTTTTGTAAAATCCAGACGTGTTCCTACTCAGTAGCTTTTTGTGCCACAAATGTTGACACGATTTATGTACAGTGCATTTTGTTTCATGTTTGAGAAGACAGAACTTTACCACAGGCAGCTGACTCTTTCTGCTAGCGCTTAAGAAGGATGTGGAGACTGTCAGAGAGAGGCCTCTATAGATACGTTGCCACTGACTTGAGTTGATGTCTAGACCTGACGTTTTCGTTTCCACATATGATAATTTGAGTTTCCCTACTCTTTCTGTCACATTTTACATCCTATTTTTCCTGTATTCATATTCTGCCTTATAGTTTTGCGTTGGTCTTAGAAGTCCCATAGCATGTTACTGTAATACTGGGGTAGAGTATTAAAGATAGCGTTAAAATACATATCTAAGAGAAAAACCTCTATGGCTGTGAATGAATCCCTTGCAGAAGAGGGAAGTAGAACTTCCTTTTATTTGTTCCCTTGGGGAAATAGAGATATGAGTAGCTGTCGTGGTTTAGGTTGGCCAGTCCAGTAGCCAGTTGCTGGCAGTCAGTTGGGCACTTTCCCACAACTTTTTTTACTTGTTAAATATACATGTAAAATGCAAACATAATGACCGTGCAGCATAGTAAGTTGGTGTACGTGCAAGGTGGTGTCTCTGCATCTGGGCCAAAGGCTTTCTCAACAGGCAGCTTCCATCGTGCAGTTAAGCTATACATGTGTAGCGGATTCTGTATCACATGCATAAAGAGGCTGGATTCATGCAACGCAGATTTATGCATGTGATTTAAAGTCCTTTGGGCAATTGAGACATGGTGCCTAGCATCTCCAGGATCCTTGAGGCAGCCTAGCGTACACGTGCAGACAGACACTACACAGATGGTGAGGGTGAAAGGATATTAAAGTGGCTAAGTTAAGCACTCAAAAGTTACAAAATGCCAGAATTAGGAAATGCTTATGCAATCTTAATTCCATCCATACATCTATATAGTGCTTTGTAATAATCTTAAAATAGATCGCATACCTTCCCCCTCCCCTTTCATAGGACGATTGGTTTTTATTCAGTGTATTAAACGAGTCTGCTCTGGGGATGAATTAGAGTGCATGGTGAAGGAGAGTGTTGTCTGTTGAACTCTTACCCTCCTGTGTTCCTGTGAATGCAAGAAGGGAAGACATAATCTCATTGTTAAGGCAGCTGAATGTTGCTTTGGAGAAGTTGATTCTCTGCCAAGGAGTGTGATGCTGGATACGCGATTTACATCAATCTTTTAATAGTGGCCAGGTCAGCACTACTAATTTGTACGTAAATAGCTACAGTTGTCAGGTGGGTGATGAGCTGTGACTTGTGACCATCATAGCTCTTTGATCCAAATCTCCTAGTGTGCAGGATACTTTGTTCTCTCCCTTGAAAATGTAGAAGAGGAGATGGAGAAATAAATATGTCTGTGGTTGCTATGTCCTGTTGTAGCGCTTGAATTCTGTTCCTCACTTTATGTGTTCTCTTAGGACTACGCTTGTGCATCTGCACCAAAAGCTGCTGGAAGCTGTATCCTTTGAACACTCAAAGTATATGTGATGCTTAGTACTAGTAAATGTTGGGTTGTAGATACTTTGAGACTCTTCAGATCTTAATTTCTGACTGCCTCAGTTTACAATCTGTAAAATGGGGCTAATATTCCTTCAGTTCACAGAACTGATGAAAACATAGCTGCTGTGTTCAGTCATGATGTCCTTGGTGCGGGCACTGCAGAAAAAGCAATATCTCTTCATCTGGCTCTTTGTCTGCCCTTTCTCTGCTGAATTTAGTACTATGTCAGCTTTTCTTTTCTTGGCATTTTATTTCACTGATTTTTACAGCTGGCAATGTAAGGGTGCTTGTCCTTACCACATTGTTCAGCATTTACTGCAGTTTACTTAGTTGCCCTGCATCTGTTGAGAAATAGGACTGTGGCGCAGTAACCGTTGAGGCACTCAAGCTTGAACGAAATCCTCAAAAGCACACAATCTTGAACAAAAATGATCAAACTGGTATGAACTCCTGTTTGTTGTTTCAGTGTAAGTTGCTGCACAAACTGTTATTTTTCATAAAAGTGAACTATTTTAGTTGAGTTAGTAATTTTAACCTCTTTATTACATTTAAATAAGATGCTTTTACACTGAAATAAGAGCTCTATGTGGAAGACGGAGAACAGGAGTGTCTTAATGGATGGAAGAGGGGTTGAGAGAAATATTCCATCCCGCCTTTCTTCCTCCTCCTCTTCCTTCTCTGGGCCCATTTGAAAGTTTGTGTTTCTTCCATCCTTCCCTCCTCCCAGCTTTATGAAGGGTATAATACTTAACTTTGAGCCATGGGAAGATCAGGCTTATGGGACCAGTGCAGTCTAGGTTGTGATCAGAGGATGCTGTTGGCTAGATGGGCAGGGGGAGGTTCTCTTCATGACCACCTCTGCCCTTCCCTTTATGCAATGGTAGCCCTGCCCAAACTGGTGTGATATGCTGCAGTGTGTGCATAAGTGGCTGGGACATTGCACCCAAAGGGGCCCAGCATGGTCAAAAGGGGCATGGGGCAGTGCTGGAGCAGGGGGCGAAAAGATGATTGCCTTGCCAGCATTTCGTTGTTGGCAAGTGGCAAAGGAAATGGGGGCAGAATGGAGAGGGGAAGGTGGAGGCTGGGACTGGAGTAAATGCAGAGAGCCAGGTAGGTTGTGAGAAGGCAGAAGGACTGGGGAAAGGGGCGGGGAATAGATACCTGGAAAAAAGCAAGGGCTAGTTTCGCTGTAGAAGTTGAGTCTGGTGATTTTAGGGGAGGAAGGGAAGAGGCAGCACAGGTTTTTGTGCTCCAGGGTGGACCGGAGGCTCTAGAGACTCCCAGTTCAGCCAGTGCCACCCTACAAACCTGTCATTTGCATGTCTGCCTTTCCTGTCTGTAGATCAACTGTCTGGGCAGAGCCTCTCTTCCAGGGCCATTTGCCTTAGCAGCAGGCAACATTGAGGCCTTTCTAGGAAAGAAAGAAGATTGTCTTATTTGAGGTGGCTTAATTTGCAAGGAGAGTATATACATCTCTGAGATGAGATGCAGCACGCTGGAGCCCATCTTCATAGGCAGTAATGATGCTCCTCTCAAGCATAGGATGCACTCAGTTTTCCTGTTGGGAGAGAAAAAAAAAAAAAAAAAAAAAAAAACCAGCTTAGTTGCCCAGAGCTAGTTCCAGACGATGAGAAAAGTGGAAAAGTGGTGAATCAGGCCGCGAGCTCGGCTCCAGCGCTGGCAGGGTCAGTACTGTTGGCGTCCAATTTACTAGCCAAAGTTTAGCCATCATTTTGCCTTGTAAATAACCATCAATTTCACACATTTGAAACATCATTTGTGTTACAGCCAAGTAGAATTAATTTTGAGCACAGTGGAGGCTGTGTTTTTAATAAAAGGCCATGTTTATAAATAATCAAGTAACACTTACACATAGTGGGGGCTCCTACTGAAAGGACAGGAAAAAAAACAAATTATTGTTGTAGTCATAAGGAAGGTTATCAGACAATTCAGTGTCTAATAACAGCATAGAAAAGGCCTGATCCTGTAGGATGCTGGATGCTCTCAGTTCCTTTTGATTTTTTAACCAGTTTTTGAGGTACTCCAGCACCATGCAAAGTCAAGACGCTGAAATCATTAAGCAAAGACCGGAGTGTAAGAAATGAAGTACAAGAACAGCTTGCTTGTTCTTAGTAATAGCTTTTGTTGCCCAAAAACTTGTGTATGTTTATTTCTTGTTTGTGATAGCCAGTTACAATAACTCCGGTGGTGGTTTCTGGTTTGTTTTTTTTTTATCAAATTTGTAATATGTGCTGTGTTTGGATGCACAGTTTCAAAGGCTTCTGCTGATGCGAGCTGGAATTTGTGCTCTGTTTGGTTCATGCTATGTCTTCTGTCACTGCAGTGCTTATATAAACGTGGTTGATGGTATGTAGTAGCTTGGTGTAAGAGGCTAAGATAAAACCCCAGCTGTTTCTGAAGATATTGCCTGCTGCTATCAAGAGGTTCAGGTTAGCAATTCTAAGCATTACAAGGACCTGTAGGACCTATGTTTTTAAACTGCTTTCCTGAGGAGAGGGTGGAAATGTACATGCCTGGCTATTTTAGGAATCATTCTTTCTTGAGTGTGCTTATACTTTATGAAATGCGAGCTCAGGGAATATGGATCATAAAGCTGAATTACCATCCTTGAGTGTTTGTAGATTAAGGATATTGGGCATGAGTGAGTCGTGGCAAAAGCTGAATTAGGTTTAAAACATCAGCAACAACAACAGAGAAAGGATGGCCCAACCAAGTGTCAGACAAATCATTATAATTCTTAAGGGGTTCAGGTACAGCTTAAGATTTGCCACCTTCACTGACACAGGCACAACACACCAGGAAGGCAGTGGGCTCGCTCAAGTCGCCAGCCAGCTGGCTTCCACGATGCCTCCTGCTGACCACTCCACGAAGAAATAGCTATGTGCCAAACAAGCTGTTTGTTTTATTTCAAAGCCCCAGTGGGCCCAGCCCTTCCTGCCCGGGATCTGTGGCAGGCTTCGCTCCTGCTTGGTGCCCGGCCTGGGAAGAGATTGCTCGCTGGCCCACGAGAGTGGTTCTCTGTAATTGGCTTGCGGGGAATGCTGTGCGAGAAGATCTGGCTTTTTAAAAATTGTTTGTTTTATTAAAGTTTGTTTATTAAAGTGAGTATCTGGTCACAATGGAAACATGTTTTTTGAAGCCTGTGTACTGCCAAGGGAGCTGGGTAGAGCACTGATCAGGTTATCGCTTTTCCCAGGATCAGAAGTACACATGTAGCTCTGCAGGCCCTGTGGGCAGCGTCCCAGCATCTCTCTTCCTGCTTCCAGTTGAGCTCTTCTGGATCTGCTGTAGTGATGGCTCCCAGTGTCTCTACAGGTGGGAGAGTGAGGTGGGAATCACTCCGCCTGTGGCATTTCCAAAAAACAAAGGTTAGATCTATATTGCAGGTTGCAAGGGCACCAAAGCTAGCTTTGAACAAGCCGATTTGAGTACTTCTGTCAGTCTAGCTGATGAAGTAGAGGGGTCTGGATGTCCTCATTTATCCCACTGAAAAGTATGATTGTTTGCTCTGAGATTACTTCTCTGCGGTGGTAAATCAGTGCAGAAAGTCAAGTCTGCCTCTAGTACTCAAGGCGGTTTAGATAGCTTTGCAATATACATGTACCTAGTCAGTTGTGTTCATTAATTAAAAAGTTTTCAAACTGCCAGTGTTGCCTGTAAATTAAAAATATGCTTGTCATATTGAGTTCCTATACCATTCTCTCATCAGTTGACAGGAGAACATGACGCCTGCAGCTGTCATGAAAAGTGTGGGCAACAGCCCTAGTAGCCCTTTCTAGTAAGCGTGTGCCTGCTAGTTTATGTAATCATAACATAAACCGTAATATGTCATCTTTCCTCTCTGGGCCATGAAGTGGCTCATCTTGTGAACCAGGGAAGATGAATTTTAAAACCAAGATAATCTTGTTTAGAATGTATGGCTTTTGGAACCGGAATGTCTCAGCACTATATAATTATATGTTTGTATGTTGTAGTTTCTTTGCATGGAGCGTAACACAAATAATCTCAGGCTTTCTTAGCAAACAGTTCAGGATGAGGGAATTGTGTGGATGAGGAAACGGCGTGGGAACGCGCTTACTGACTAGTGAGTCAAAGACTGGAATTCCCTCTATAACCGGTAAAACTGTCTGGCAAGTTACGTGCTGAGAGCTGCAGTGGTTTGGGTTTGTTGAAACACTTCTCAGGGAGACTCGTGTTACTTGGTCTCATGGCTGGGCCTGGCTTTGGCCAGCTGAGTGAAGCAAACGTTCCTAGGGAGAAGCATGAACTGAAGGCGTGAGGTTAAAACAAAATATCCTTTGCTGGCCTGGGGAGAGAGTAGCAGAGTGGTGATTTTTAAATCCTGCCTGTGAGATCAGTGTTATAAGCCTTGAGCAATGTGTAGTTAGGTCTGTGTCTACGGGGATGAGTTTGTGTAGGTGCCAGCATCCTTGTAGCCATAGCAGGGATTTCTGGTTGGTTTGTGACTTGGCTCAGTCTTGAAGTGGACACCCTTTGAACTGTTCTTTCTTCTGTAGCGATCTGTATTCCACCCTCGCTGGAGACACAGACTTGGCACCTCTCTGTGATCCAGTAACCCAGCTGGCTGAACTGAGGTTTCTGAGGGGAGGATTTAGGATGGACTTCTTTACTTAAGATAATTCATCTGAGTCCTGTTGCTCACTGTCCGGTGTGCTGCAGGTTGCTATGCAGCAGAAATGCTCTTGCAGGGCACTTCCACTGGCAATCCTCAGACTGCAAGTGGGGGCAATCCTCAGACTGCAAGTGGGGGTCCCCCTCAACTGCGGGGTCCATCAGCAGCCAGGGACTTTGCAGTGCCCAGGGCTCAGGTGTTTCCCCCTCAGCCGTTTATGTTGCCTTGCGGGTGGGGAGAGAATTCCTCACGCGTTCTGTGGAAGGCGTGGTGTTTTGGGACAGTGAGGATGTGTGAGATAAATGGGATTGGTTGCTACGCAATTCTGCAATGTTGGGTGATTCTCACCACATCAACTGACCCAGAATGGCCAGTGACTGAAGACTGCTGTCTGTCGCTACCTGCCCTTTGCCACCCATGCGTTTCTGGTTTGCCTTCTCCTGTCTTGCTTCCAGTCTGCCCGCTTAAAAAGAAGAAAAAGGTAGCTGAAGAGACCTGCACTACTGGTTATTTGATGCAGATTTTGCTAAAATGCAGTGACACATACATACAGTTCTGGCTGGTGGTAGCTGTGCATGAATAAACGTAACTACCCTTGGCTGTGATGTGGTATCAAGCTACTGTAGATGCAAAGCATGCTTTTTAATAACTGTGTGTGTTGAAATGGTTATAAATGCATGACTGTGCAGTGTAGACAGGGTCTGATATATCACTCATTTGTACATTTGTAATTAATTGTAAGAACAAGATTGTTTTTTGCATGTGTTCTTTCTTTGATGCCAAGCACGACAGAGTGATATAACGATCTTATACCTTAAGCTTGTAATAAAATATTGTTGGTAACCTAGCAAATAAATTTCTTAATTAAGTTTGCTACACAAAATCCCATGATGCTTTCTAAGATTTTTTTTTTTTTTTGGCTAGGACTCCTTAATGACTTTTACCTCTGAATATAATAAAAATCAAAATTTCTGATGTTTAAGAAACATTTCTGCATAGTTTTTCCATCTGGATATAATGGAGCATAATTTAAGACTATGAGCAGAGGAGGGGGTAAATGATGCATGTAATGATTGTTTTAACATTTACAAGAAAATAATTTATTTAAATTGGATTAAGCCTTAATATTATCACACTTTTCTACCTGATTTAACATGCGGGGGGAAGGGGGAGAAGGTGATTTCATGGTAAAGTGTTTTAAGTGTTTAATATTTTCTTTTCTTTTTGATCATTCAGGCATCCTGCCCCACAGCCATGTAAATTTTACTACACATAAATGTTCATTGCTGTCTTTTACATTCCTCTGCTGACAGTGAAGGGGTCATGCTAAATCAAACTGATGGAGAAACTGGACATCATCTTTACCCAGGATGCCCAAATTAATTCTACCAAAACAAGAGACGAGAGAACAGCAAATAATATTTTGCTTTTGTGTATTACTGCTTTTAAATATTTCATTCATTATGTTGGTATTTGCGGTATGCGTATTTAGAGTGAGCCAAAGAAATAAGTACCTGCTTAGGACATGAGACCTCAGGGGCATGTGGCTTTTTTTCTGTCCCAAGCAGTTTTCCAACCAGCCTCATTATTTCTGCTGAGGATGGGTCTTCGAGTCCAAGTCCAAATTTTATCATCTTCATCTAATTCTTTTCCCTGCACCAGGAGAGGAATCGAGTGGGATAAATTCTGTATCCATATGTTCCTCCAGCTTTGAGTCTACTGATTGAAGTGTTTTGTTTATAATAAATGCTGTTTTGATGAGGGGAAAAAAAAACCTCCTACAGCCAAAGGAGCTCCATAAGTGGCAGAACCAGCAAAGCCTGGTTTTCCATAGGTCGGTGTCTCATGGTTTCATAGCAAATTACAATTGTCTCTTTTTTCCTACAGTGAGGTCATTTATTAGGTCTCTCTCCCATGTGGATTCTTTAATGTTTCATAAGGTTTAAATTCATATTATGGCTTTTTTCTTTTTCAGTTAGGACACTTTCAGAATCTCTTTCTTCTCCTAGCTATTTATTTTTTACAAAGAATGTGGCCATTTGAGACCTCTATATCTCTACTGCATTTTGTTGAAATAGAAAAGAATTAACTGGAAACTCAGTGTGTGGCTACACAAACTTCAGTGTTCTAGCAAACCAAGCAAAAATGGTAGTATCTTGCTAAGTACATTGCCTGGTTTGGGTCTGTATTTAAGTCATACCTTCTGGGAGAAGTAAGTTTGGATTACTAGTTAGTCCTGTTCATCCAGTAGAGCTACTGTCATCAATGGAAGATGTTCTGGCTTTATGAAGCGTCAAAGAACGATTATGTAAATCCCTATTGAAATGACAAATTTCCTTCCAGTCCCATTTCCATTAGAGTAAATTGTAAGTCGCTCAACGCCTTCAAGAGGACCTAGATTTCCTTTTACAACTGTAATCAGTACTCAGAGGTTGGGCCAGGTTTATTGTCACCAACATACTGTTAATCACTGCTATGGAAACCAGTAAAGATTTCTTCTCAATTCCAGTTTCAGTTCACAAAGCTGGGGGGGTGGGCTGTGTGAAGTGCCATATTTGTAAATTGAGCAATTTACCTCTGTGGTGATATAATACACGTGGAATACCGTGATACTTTTTTTTCTGTAATAGACTCACTTTTAAAATTTAAAAGTACACTTCAGATAAATGGAAGGTTAAATTCTAAACATATTCTTCGTGCGTGCAAAGCTTCTGTTTACTTGGGAAGCATATTATCAGTAGAGTACTTCTTTAAAGTTTATGAATTTCTTTCTTCTCCTTAATTCTTTGAGGTGCCAGTACGGAGAAAGATGAATCATTTATTAGTGGGAGGCCTGACACATGATGAAATCACTATCTGACACTTCAATGACTTCCAGTGTTGTTCTGTGAACATTCAGCAAAGCACAGATGATGTGATGTTGCAGTTCTGTGGGTAGTGTTTTCTTCCTTTTTTTTTTGCAAATGGATGAAATGCTTTATCATCATAGTGTGTGAGAACTTCCCCATTTGGTATGAATAGCCTTTGCCTATTATTAAGAATGATTCAGAAGCTCTGATGTAGGGGAAAAAATAGAACACATCTGCAACAGGCAGAGAAGATCTTTATACTTCTCTTGAGAATCAATGAAAAAGGAGAACTCAGTCCGCTTTTTTTGGGGGGGTGTGGGGTTGGGAACAGATAACATTCTTGGCTTGAGTGTTAATAAATTTCGGAGCATTCCTCTTACGACAGAGCATGCAAATCTCCATTGTGTGACAAACAAAGTGCACCAAAGGGGCAGTTCTGTGCTGGCCACTGGATTACCCCCTGAACAGGGCAGTGGTTTCAACCCAAATCATGCAATTTGGGTTTATTTATACCCACAATTAGGGTATAAATTGGCATCTGACAATAAAGTAATTGGCAATAAACAACTGGCTGTTTCACAATAAGCTGAACAGTTTTACTTATTTTAAAAAAAGTTGTTTTAGTTCTAGTGTATTCACTCTGGTAAGCAGTTCTGCAAGCGTATAGTTTAGACTCTTTGCTTTACTGAACTTACCCCTGACTACATCTTTCTCTCTTCATCCTCCTTCCCTTCCCAGGGTAAATGTTTTTGATTTGCTCCCCCCAGCAAACATTGCAGTAGTTTCAGGCTATTAGGATATTTTCCTGCCTTAGGCTATTTGGAATTTGAGCAATGTTACTTGTGCTCCTTTCCCAATCCGCATCACTCAACCATTCAGATGTGCTGCTTTGAGGGAAATGTCACAGGCTGGGAACTTGTAGGTATGGACTTCCTGCCCAGTACCAAATCTGGCATCTGAAAGATGGCTTCAGGGTTTTCTTCTAACTTAACTGGTTTCTCCCTTTGTCTCCTCAGAAGCTCAAGTGCTTTTCCCAGTGAATCCAGTCTTTCCTCTTTCATGCCTTGAACTTACGGCTTTTTTCTCTCTTGATTGCTTCATACAGTCCTCATCACTCTGCTGTCTGAGCATCTTCAGTTCCTAATGTGTCATCACGATACTTTGCAGGCTGTGCTTTTCACAGGTGTATGTGGGTCCAGCAGAAGTAAGTATTTGTGAAACTAAGGTGATGAGGGAAGACTGTGGAAGAGCTGGCAATTAAACCCACCTTTCAAGTAAAGACACAAGGTGTATCATGTGGGATATTCTCTCTCTAGTGGCTAATTTGGGTATCCTTGATTTTGCCCTCCAGAGTTTTGGCTGTAAACTATTCCACAGCTACTACTGGAAAGAAACAGGTGACCTTTGGCGGTAGTAAAACTGTCTTAATTACATGTTTGCTGTTTGATATTGTGTGTTCCTCCCCATCTCTGTGCCAGCATGCACTCATCAGATGTGGCGATGTGTGCAAACAAATCAGCAAGTACCAGACCACTTTGCTTACTGCCTTACTGCTCAGTATCTGCTGAAAAACCTGGTAAACTTCAGAAAGGGGGGAGAAATTGTTTAAACTTCCAGTCCAGATAGACTTTCATATGTCCCTTCCTTTACCATCTTCCCTTGGCATCTCTTTACATTCAGATGTCCTGTCATGCTGGGCTTGGATCCTGGTAGTTCACCGCAGCTTCCCAGAGTGCGCTGGCTGCTGTGGGATGCTTGCGAGCTTGGCTTTGTCCCTGAGAGGAAGCTTCTCCCAGCTCAAGGTGGAGGACCACTCATCGATGTCTGTCCTGCCATAAGAATGCAGAAACTCTATAAGCTTCAGGGATCACAGGAGGCCATTTCCACAAAACTCTGCGTGCAGGTGTGTCTGAGGAAAGGGCTACTGATAGCGAGGGGAGGCTGCCCGCCCCTTCTGATCTGATGAGGAAGCTCTTTTTTAGGACCGCTCCCAAATTTGAGCCAGGCAGAAAGACCTCGATCACCACAAGCAATTTTAATAGCAGGAGTGTTCTAGCCCAGCCTGGAGTGTGGTTCCAAGATGGTTGATGCTGATCCAAACCAGAGCTGCTGCAGCCTGGCTTTGCATCACGTATATCCCCACCCCACCTCTTGCACCAGCGCTGGTGCTTGTTTGACTCCACAGGGAGCTGAACCGACAGGGAAGTGTGATCATTTTTCAAGTTAGTGCTGTCTTTTCTGAACCAGTTCAGTGTGGGACCAGACAAGCATCTTTGCTTGCACGGGAAAGGGCGGCAGCTGGGGATAGAGGGACTGCGGCAGCCCCAGCTTTCATCCGATTAGAGTGTCAGGGAATCACGGTCTCATTTGGAGAATGCACATGAGCATCTCCGGGAGATTTGAGGGGACAATGTCCCCGGGCAGGAGGAGGGGCATTGCGATAGTAATCTCTCCTAGTAGCACAGCTGACCCAGAGAGAATATTTGTCTACAGTCTAAAATAAATTATAGATGAACTCTCCAAACACACTTTAAAGACCTAAAAGTTTGCTGTCAGTGTTCTCTAAAACAGGTTAATTCAACATAGGCTTAAAAATTGTTTCTTTTGCTTCCATCCCTCCCGCTGGCAGCTTGCCCCACCCTCTTTTTGCAAGCCATAAGATATCCTCCTGCCCTGGCCCTCTCAGGCCATGGTATGACGGGCACCCTGCCAAATGAAGCTGATCTTATAAGCTGCTACTGCCCTGGTTGTTGCTGGGACTGTTTGCATGATTTTTAATTCACTTCTGTGGTGCCCTCATTTTTTTTCCTGCCCCAGCTTGAAGTGGGAGTGTGTTTAGCTGTGAACTACACTGCTGCAAATTCATGGTCTATTAGCACCTTTTCAAAGCTCCTCTCTCTGTTCTCTGAAGAATTAGAACAGGGTTATAAAAAAAATCACTCAAGGCCATTGCACAGTGTCATCGTTTTGGGCTTTGTTTTTAAGATTATTGCTAAGATAGATTTGCTTGTGTGCTTGCTTGTTTTCCCCATACTGTATTTAGATTTGAAAACAACAGCATCAGTAATAAGATACTGATGAACCTAAGGTAGATGTGACAGTGTAATGTGGATGGTGCATATACAATTTGTCAAAGCAGAGGAAATAACCCCACCTTGGGCAATTTTCAAAAGAAATACACTACAGTACTTGTCAGGTCTGTGTGACTACTCCATATACATATTACCTGCTGGCATACAAATATCACTTTGTATAAGGCAGTTGCACAGTAAAAGAAAAGGGAGAGGCAGGGCAAAACCACTGATCTTGCAGAGTCCTATGAAAAGCCAAGATCTCAGATAGAAAAATCCTAAAATAAAAATTACCCTGATTCAGGTGTATCTACATTTATGTATAAACTGTTCACACGTTTGATTTGTGTTTCTATTCTGATAAAATAAGCGATGGTGTAATTTATATTGGTATATTTTGGAGAATATATCTACTGTCATCGGTAGGGATACAAAATTAGGCTAAAAATAGACTCTTTTTCATTAATGCATTACTAAAAAATTCAGAATTACTGACACAGTTGGGATACACACTTTGGCAGGAATATCCTGCACTATGAAATTACTTGAACTTCAGAATCAAAATTGAATGCCTGAGTTACCACACAGTGTCATTGTAGGTATCATTTTAATGTTAAATATTTATAGTAAATATTTTCTTTGAGATACATCCATGGATCTCTTAATTTATCTTTCATTGAAACAGGTAATGAAGGAATGACAGAGAGCAGGTGAATTGTGCTACGATTCCATAATGCTTACCCATATATGTATGTATATTTTTTTCCGAGGATGTGAAAAACAAAATAATGGCTTTCATAATATACTCTTATGAAAACACCATGACAGCTTTCAATACAACTTCTGTGTTAGTAATACCAGTTTGCACACTTTTGCACACACGTTTGTATACAGAGTTGTGGCCAAATCTTAGAAATCGAAGGGGGCAGATGGAGTCAAAATGATTAAAATCATAGCCAGAGCATGCACTAGACTGTAAACCACAGTTTGTTTCTCTCTCTGATTTTAAGTGGTTTTCTTTCTTTGCTGTTTCACTGGTAGTTCCTAGGTGCATGGGTGTGGTAAGATCATGAGTCCACCACCTCCGTCATTTATACTTAGAAGTCTGGTTTCTGACTACAGAAAGCAGAATCATCTACCGAAGTGTGGGAATAATGTAGGAACACCTTATGTTGCCCCAGATTTTGTATGTTCATTCTAGGAGTATGTTGATTTAACTTGATCGAGGCCTCCTGGAAGAGGAGCCATCCATACAGTTAACCCTCCGCAAAAAAACCGGCATAGGAAAGGATGATTTAAGATAAGGCATTCATTTGTCATCTGAGAGTTGTTAACACAATGGCAGCACGCTTGGCACTAAGCACCTTGCTTTTGTCTCCTGCTGAGCCTTTGGGACTCCCTTAGCCAGAGGGATAAAAGCCCAGGAACTCAGAAAAACAATTGAATTTGGCAGGACTGAAAACGTTCCCTTTCACAACATGAGGGAACAAGGTTCAGGAGTATGCTCTGGGTATATGAGGAAGTTCAGCAATACCTGTTAGCCATCAAAGGATTTTACAGAGAGGGGGCTTTGTGTAGGGTCTAATTTAAATTATTTGTGTAAATTCCAGTTATTGCAGTCAATGAAGCTTTTCATTTAAGAGGGGTATGCATTGGTGTATCTTATAACTGAGGAAGAAAAAGGAAAAGCTTGACTTTGAGAAAGGTTTTCATTTAGAGTTAAGGACAAACACACACTGGAATATCTTTGTCTATTGTATATTCTGTAACATCACACCTGCTAAACGCAGATCCATTTCCACACCTGGCATGCCTCATAGTTTTCATAAATGAAATAAAGCCTCCAGTTGCCCACCTGGCAAGATGATGTGGAGCCAGAAAACCAGGAAGTTTGGCATCCTTAGTCTCTGGCTAGAGTGTTTTGATGGGAAATCGTTCTGTTAGAAAATTTCTATCAGTGCTTCTGGTTACAGGATCCAGAAACAAGACTGTAGGCTGACCAGTCAAGTTTGCTTTGCAGAACAAGAACGAGTAGTGCACTGGACCTCTCTGTATGTTACTTTTTGATGAGTAAAAGTTGAGCATTGGCTGGAAAGCAGATGTGTAATCAGCAATTCTAACCAAAGTATTTTTCTTCTAATAAATAGAGTAACAGAATCACAGAATGATAGGGGTTGGAAGGGACCTCTGGAGATCATCTAGTCCAAGCCCCCTGCCAGAGCAGGGTCACCTAGAGCAGGTTGCACAGGAACGCGTCCAGGCGGGTTTGGAATGTCTCCAGAGATGGAGACTCCACCACCTCCCTGGGCAGCCTGTTCCAGTGCTCTGCCACCCTCAAAGTAAAGAAGTTCCTCCTCATGTTTAGGTGGAACTTCCTGTGTTCAAGACTGTGCCCGTTACCTCTTGTCCTGTCGCTGGGCACCACTGAAAAGAGCCTGGCCCTGTACATCCAAGTATATTCCAGAAGGCTTTCCTTCTCCTTTTCATGGATATACCTGCATCTGAAAAGATGTATATGCCTTTTTCCTGGTTTCTAATCGATTTCTGGGGTGTAATTCCATATTATGGTATGTACAAGCAAAGAGAGAATGTTAGAAATTAGTTAGAGAAATTCCCATCACGTTTGATCAGACTGACAAAGAAGCTTTTTTTTCCTTAATAGCTTCTTATGTTTGTAATCTGGAAGTTGTGGTTCAGGGAAAGGTGCAGAGGCTCATGTTACAAAAGCACCTCCTTTTTGCTGAGCAGTGTTAACAGACTTTTTTGCTACCCGGTGCAAACGGACTACAGGAATTCTCCAGTGTGTTCCCATCTTCCCACATTATGGTCTCTGCCTTCTTTACTGTCAATGCATCTAGAAATTTCTAACAGGTCAATAATCCCTGAAAGAGCACGTCCATTAGGTTAAAATGAGGTCTTACTGCAAACAGTGGCTTTTCTTTGTAAAACAAAAGGAAATATGATTTGTTCTAAACAAAGTAACTTCCAGTCGCCAAAGAGGAGTTCTTCCATCTCCACCACAATGTTGAAACATGCCATTAAAACAAAGAGATGTGGTTGATATCCCCAGAAAATATTTGTACTGACAGAGATAGGTGAGGTTGAAAAAGGGCCAAAGTCTTTCAGTTTAGGTTCTGCAAGCTGATGTCGGCCATAAATATGCTGTTTATTCCAGAAGGGCGCAGAGAAAATCTGCCCTGTGGTACTTTCTCTATCGTGGTAAAAGACATTTTTGAGAACCCTTTAGAAAGCTTAAGATCAATAGTTCATAGCATAAGCATAATGTGCTACAGGAAGGCAACGAGGAAGGTCAGGGCATGACTAAGTTTCTTCAGTAGCCAAAGTCAAAATTCTCCAGATGGTCTTAACACAGCAGACTGTTCTGTGCCACAGAGGAGGGAAAAATAGGGTTGTGGGTTGTGGCAGTCTAAAGTGAGGGATAGTGTGTTGGTGATCCCAAGAGTACGCTCTTAAGCCAAGTTCTGTTTTTTTTTTGTGCCTGCATCTTCATTGGCCTGGACAACATTACACCCCTTTTTTGATGAGGATAGCAAAACACGTATATTTCTGGAAAAAGTTCATCTGTGATCAGATGTGCTGATGGCAATGCCCATGTGAGGATGGCAGTACATGTAATAACAACCATTTTGGAAAATTAGGAGGAGAAGGCAAGAAGAGATTCTTGTAATAGAAGACACGGGGAGTAAATAAATGACTGGATGCAAAGCCTAAGCACAAAGCCCCTCTTGTCACATTAAATTGATTTTCATTTAATGTCTTTGATCTAGCTATTGCTGGGCTCCATGCAGAATGCAGGCAGGATCTGTAATGTCGATCAAGTCCAAGGATAAAGCAACAAAGAAAATGGCCACCAGTTTAAATGCCATAGTTCAAATAATTGTCAATTAAATGCCCCATGTCTAAGACCTTCCGCCATGGTGATTAGCAGTTGTCTGCTCTTTGCTATTTGAAATGTTTCTGTCCAAATTAATGATACGTAATTGTTTGTGGTCACACAATCATAGTCACAACTTACCAGCATTGTGTTGGTATCAAGAAAAAGTGCAAGGTAATTTGACTACACTTGAATGCAAGTACTCGGGCAAATTGGAATGCTTTGTAAGTTTCTAAGATACTATTTCTTTTTAATGAATGACAACAGCATTTCTAACAGAAGTTTACTTCCAGAAGGCATCAACACTTGCACGACCTTATTGACAAAACACAAAAATTCTGTTAATTCTCAGTGCCAGTGGCTTCAATGCATTTTCCTTGGAAAAAAAAAACAACTCCAGGATGAAATGAATTTGCCTCCCAAACAATAAAATATCTCAATCCAGGTTCTGGGTAACGTATTTCTATATAGTATTTTACAGTCTGTTAAATGTTGGACTGTAAATTTACTAAGAATCAGGAAGCGATTGGCTTGTAAACCTTAACAAAACAATAAAGCCTGGCTTTCTGCTAATGAGAGTTTAAAGTTCTGCCCAGCTAAGCTTAGGACATACCTAAATGGGGAAACTAACTGACACAGCCATTATGGGACAAACTACATCTCTCATATGGATGCTTTATTTGAGAATAAAGGTTATGTTTACATCCTATAACAGTTACTCTGTTTTATGAAGTGAGTAGTGATTCCAGAATAAATGCGTTTTCAAAGAAACTGTAGAAGCCTGTATGGGGAAGAACTTGGTAATGCCAGTTAGAGAACAGTTTAAATCCTGTGAGAAAGCTTAACCAGAGTTCAGGCTAACTTTGAGTAATGCATAATGTAAATCAGGTTAAGAACAAACCCTAAAAACAACACCAAAACAGGTGTAGTAGAAAGTCATCTTTATTTTGCGTGATTTTTACGAGATAATTCCTTGTATACGTCCCATTATTGTTTAATGGGAGTTTCCTATGTGCATCAGAGGAGGAATATCCCTTTAAATGCTTGCTATTGATTTGCACTCAGAAGTCCAATTGACTGCTTTGGTGGGAGTTCCCTATGCTGATCAATGAGAGTATCAAGTTAATAAATAATTCACTTAACAAAACTGCATTAAGAAAATGCTAAAGGTTTGCAAAAATCCTGTAAAGGAAAGATTTCTCACATTCCTAACTAACCACTTGGAGTCAACTTTAACTTGGTGAAAGTAAATGGAGCTCCAGAAACATTGCTGCATCATCTTCAACAAAAGTTACACTTATTTCCTGTCTTAACTTCCTAGTGAGGTAGGTGAGTAGGTGCTAATAGTTGGAATATCACCTTGTATTTTTTTTTCTTCTTTTTGCTTTTCATGGTTGGAAGATTGAGGTTGGAAGTGACCTCTAATAGTCGTCTTGTTTAAACCACCTGTTCAAGCAGGGTCACCTAGTGCAGGTTCCCCAGGACTATGTCCAGATGGCTTTTAATCTTGTTTACCCTGGAGATAGATATACATAACTGGCACTGACCTTTGGCAAGAAAACTTCAACATACCAATCTTTGAAGCTTATGCCCGCTGCTCCCATTTCACCAGAAGAGAGTTTGATCATTGTGCAGATTTCTGGAGTATGCTTTTTCATAACACTCTTTTGTCCTCCGAGGTTCTGGCTCTTATAGGTCTTGGCAGAAGGGTCCGTGCTGTGACATCTGAGTACAGCATTGAGGCCTACATTCACATTGTTAATAACTTCAAAATTTTGCTAGCTGACTGTCTCTCTGTTCACAGACTCCAGAAGGAACCGAAGTGGGGAGTTAACCTGGGTGCTTTTTACCTGAATCATTGGGGATTCATTTGAGTACTGAAGTGCGTAAATTGTGTCTTCTTTTTGTGTCTTCCTTTTAGTATATTAGGACCTTTGGAGAGCCAAACACTTTTCTGAAAACCAAACACTTCTAAAGAATAAGCCATCATCTGTGTGTATGATCTTAACTAAGACTTTCCAGCTGAACTAGTTGTAAGTTTTATGCCTGAAAGCTGTGTACCCCTTTATAGCCTGATAAATGTGTATATAAAATTCATTTAAACTCTCTAGAGATAGAAAAAGATAAAATCCTGCTAGCCTATCTATGCTGCTTCACTTAAACCACTCTAGTCTTGGACAGTCATCTAAATGACATGTAAATAACTGTCACCTCAGGACCTTTAGCAAGGCTCAGTGCTTTGTATTTGACTTATTAGAAGCTTTTAATGACTAGCATGAAGTCACAGGACAGAGCCACAGATATATAGTTACACATCCAGAAGACTCTATTAAAGGCCTTTTTGGCTTTGCTGTGAATTTACAATTTGAGAATTTCCAAGAGACTATATTTTCTGAGACAAATTTCATTGCCTTAGGATAATTTTAATTTTTTTTTTTTCTTTAATGTGATTTGTCATGGTAGAACCTAGACATTTTCCATGTGGGTTTACTCTGTGCTTTCTGTGGCCTGCAAGGAATTAGTTTTAATTAATATGACTGGCAAACGCGTTGTTGAAATAGTGGATGTGGCAGGCACGCCTTTGTGTTAACAGTTGGGTTAAACAGCCCCTTTATCAGAGCTATTAGCACCTAATATTACTGTCTGATTAAAGATCATTCAGTGGATCATCCAGTCCCAATGCTTCCACAGACCCCCAGACAGGTGCTCAAATAAGAAATTATGTTAAGTAAATTAGCACTAGTATCGCATTTTTCACGGCTTTGTCTTGGCCGAAGAAAAGGAAAAAGTTATTGGGCGGTTTGGGTATTTTATTTTTTTTTTTTGTCCCTCTTAAGCAGCAGGTTAACTTGTACAATCCCTGTAGATTTACATTGCAAAAAAGGCAAGATCAGCACTAAGGCCTTTGTCCTATAGTTGACCTGACCTTCCTATCTCTTCAAAGAGTACTCTGCCTTTCCTCCACCCGGGTTGGTTAGGAGGATAGGCGTGGTTAAAACATATTTCTGGGGGTTTTTTTGACAGTGGAAGCAGCATGTAATGTAGAGTCTATCCTGTGTCTCCAGAAAGGCCTTTTATTTTAAATTCATGCGTTTAGACTGGGCTCATAGGTAAACTGGAAATGCGTAACTTAAGAAGGGAGGAAATCCCACGAGAGTTCATAGAGCATAGTTTAGCTGACAGTTCACTTTTTAATGGGTGAAATGAAGCCTTGACATTAATGAGCACAGGCCCCCTGACTTCAGTGGAATTTTGCATCCTTATACCAGTCAAATTTCTGGCTCAATTGTGTCAGATGGCAATTTATAGTACCTTTCATATCCCCCTGAAAAGCTATGTGTCCTGTGTAGCCTGGGGACTGTTTCTGACAACAAGGCTGCAGAGCAGAAAATAGTGGGCTGATGACAGACAAGACCCCAAAGTTTTTGTGTGCCTTGAAATAGGAGCAGAGTGTCTTGTCCCTGTTGATTTCTGTTACTTCTGAAAGGGCCAAGAGTTTAATATAAGTAGCTGGAATGAGAACTAGCCCATAGGTAGGGCTAGCATTACCGTAAGAACTATCTGAACAGTGCTCATTGTAAGATAAAGAATTTTCTTGGGTGTCTATGAAAGAAAGATAATAAAATAAGCACTCTTTATTGTTGAAGTGTTATTCTTTGTTTGCTCCTCTCTTTTGCCGGTGTCAAGTGGATTTGGTCGTGTGCTACCTCACATTGCTTAAAAATGTGCGCTAAAAAAAAATCTCAGACTGTCTGGCTAGGTGGAGGTGAGTGTCCAAGATGCCTAGGGACTCTCACAAAAAAAAAAGGAGCTAGCTTGGAGCCTCTAGTTCCATCTTGCTCTAAATAGACCTCCTCTTAGGTTAGAAAGTGGTGACATGTAAAAGGAGCTTTAGAGATGCAGCACAACATTACGAGACAAACCCCTTCTCCCCCCACTGCCAAACCCCTGAAGCATCACACTCTGTAAAAGATGCATTAGATTTATCAATAGACCTTTCTTTACTCAACTGTGCTGCAATTCCTTTTGGGAAAAATTGGATTTTCATCAAAGACACAGAAGACTATAAAATTGGAAGCAGATGTGAAGTTGAATTGGATAGCTCTATGGCTGTTTCTTTTGTGGAAGCACTTTAGAACAAACCCAGCCTTATGTGCTCCTTGCTGTCTTGCCCCGTGTAACTCTCTCGCCTGCTTTTTACATTTTCCAGAGGACCAGGAGGTGCAGTGTGACTAACTGATCTAAATGTAAACTTCTTCCCTATCACGTCATCTATCTCTCCATTTTCCAACCATTCCTGTATTCTTTGGAAGATATGTTTAAACAATAACCTCAATATTTTGCATTGTTAACAAAATACAAAAAAATAGAGGCAGTGCTCTGCACGTAAAGACAGAATTTAGTCATGGTTATTAGCATCTTTGCTAGCCTGGATGAAGTTTATACCTGTCCCATATATGATACCTTAATTTATTGGCGTGTTTTAATTTGTTGAAAACAAGCTTAGATCTCATTTACTTAGAGAAAGGTCTGTCTTCTGGCATATTGATGGTTTTATTAATGTAATTGATGAACTGGAAGGAGGAGTACGATTTTAAAGATTATTAAATTTTTTTGGGTGCATTTTTATCCAGTGTCATTGACGCCACATGCAATGTGCTGCAGTGAAAAGAGGAGCCAAGCAACAGGATTTATGATGTTGTTTATCTGTTGGTGATGTTTCCTCAGTTCTGATTTACGGCAGAACTGCGCCTGGGCCCAGTGGAGCATGGTTTCAAATCCACAGCTTCCCCGAATTCATGAGGGACATCCAGTCTCTTGGGAGTTAATTTTTTCCCAGCGCAGGGCTAGTACCTTATGAAGAGAGTCCCTGGTGCTATTGCATTTGCTCCCAAGGGCAGTGTGGCAGCTGCTCCGTTGTGAGCCTTCGATTTGACGCACTGATAACCTGGCACAGAAATGCTCTGCTCACACAGGGCAGGGGGAAGAGCCACGTGCCTGGAGGTCCAGTTTGTGTCACTCAAGGGTTAGCACAGGGCAGGTTCTCTGCTTCAGTGCTCCAAGAATTGACATTTTGGCTCATCCTTTCACTTTAGCCTCCCGCTGCACAGCTATGCATGCTTTCACTTCCTAGGTCTTCTCCCCATACTGCCTCTAAACCGTCCCCCAACTCATCAAAGACCTGCTCAACCCCCTCCTCAGTCCACCTATCCTCTACGTGCTGTGCCTACCCCTTCTGTGTCTTTTATGAGCTCCACTTCTTCCACAGGGTCAGTCTCACTTTGGCTGGCTTGTCTTCTTGATTTCCTCATTCCTGGTGCTAAGCAGAGTTGATGAGATAAGAAGAAAGAAAGTGGCAGGGACTGCTAAATCTGAACATCTCTTCTGCTAAGCTTGGAGCAGCACTGAAGCTATTTTAAACAAGAGAAGTAATTAACATGCCTTTTTTTAATGGTAAAATGGCCTGTCGGAGATATCAAAGCATGGAATTCAGTCCTTGAGATTTAACTACGGAAAATCACAGGCGGGAGAGTGAAACGGCAAGTTTTTGATAAAAAAAGTTACTTTGAATGTTCCTTATGCAAATGCAAATCAATACTTTTCTGGAATAGGCACATACGAAATGTGATTGTTTTGTGAAAAGTAATTGTGTCAAAGTAGGAGATCAGAATTCGGCCATTACAATGCAAAAGTGAAGAGATCCATTTCACCCATAGATGAAGGTACTTTTGTAAGGCTGAGCCCACCATTGAAAAGCATGAAAGTTCATGCCAGAAGTTCTCCCTGACTGTGGGGTCGCTTCTTGAATCTCCACAGCTCACCATAACTAATACTGCACAGATTAACTGTGGATTTAAGTGACACTCCCCAAAATTTTGTAGAATTGATCAGGATCCAGATTCTGTTCTCAACATCACCTGTGGTTTCTGTCTCATAAAACAGATAAAAATTGGGGTGTACTTTTCCAGAAATACAGGGTTACCATGAATCTCTGGCTTGCCTCTGAACGATTAACAATGAATCACTGTTTTTTTACAAGTCTCAATGCATTTGGCATATGCCAGGTGTCGCAAGAGCATGAGAACATGTACCAATTCGAAACTGGCTAAACAGCTTCACACTGGCATCTCTACTTGGTAGTAGGAGTCTTGAGGAGGAACTACGTGAGTTTAACCTTCCTAGTATGGGTAAGATACTGTCATCTTCTTGAGCATAATTATCTTTCCACCCCCGCCATCTCATCCTTTCTATATTTCCCAGTAGGAGGATCAAAAGAAAGTTAGTTAACTGCAGCATTCATCAGATAATCCAAAGGAGACATTAATCTGGAAGACAGTATTACCAAATAATTAATTCATGGGTTAATTCCATCCTTATTTATCTGATTTTCTTATGATTGTGAGTGTGGGTTTCTCAGCCTAAATCCTAGGACAAAAGACTCCCTGCTTGAGGAGAGTGGTCCTGGAGGGGAACAAAGACAGAGGAAGGAAATGTGTCTCTTCTTCAGGACACTTGCTAGCTACTGATAAATTTTAATGGAAATCATTATTCTCGGCATTAAGATAATACTTGGTAAGTTGCTGAAAAGCTGAAAAACCAGTAAGCAGAAAACTATCCTAATTTTGTATGGACATGCATAGTTACTTAGGAAAGATTTGCACTGAGGCTTGCTTCCTTATTCTGGGATTACTAAACTGGTTTTCTATTTCTCATGTAATTTCCATCTTTTGGTTGTTCCAGGTGACCACTGATAACTGGTCACTAGGAAAGCAAATCTGTCTTTTCATCAGTGCATTTTCCCCTGTGCTGCTCTGACAGCACCAGCGCGATCGGCCGATAGGTACCAAATGCAAACAGGGGAGAATGACCGCGGGAAGAAGCCAGTCTGTGAGCAGTGGGGCTAATAAAATGTGTCTTCCGTTGGCTTGGTATCCTTTGTCCCTTTCCCCTCACAGCGCACCACATTGACCTTTCTCCATTTCTTTTACGGCATGCCGTTCTGTAAAGAGCAGTGTGCACGTTGCCTAGCCCAGCACTGTGCATGCCCAGTACTGGCTGGGCAATCAGTTGCTGCCAACTGGAGCAGCTGAGTGTGCTCTGCCTGCTTTTCCCTCAGAGCAATCGCTAATTTGGGTTGGCCAACAGCCCCGAAAGTTTTCTGGGAGGGAGGTTGGGGGAGAGGGAGGGAGTGGCAAGAGGTAAACAGATGGAAAGAGGCAGATAGCACCATCATTTCAGCCTCATTACATACAAAACTAAGCTGAAAATGGCTGCTGCCGGTGATTACCATTATTGAAATTTTATCCAGAGTGCAGCAATGAGATGTCAAAGGTGCGACAGCACCAGTGGTGCATTTGGTCTGTGCAACAGTGGCCTCTGCCTCTCCCCACCCCAGCTTTAATTACAGTTCCAGTAACTTTCTGGATCTTTTTGTCAACAATCGTAATCGTTGGCCGAGCTGGGTTCACCATCCAAAGTCCATTTAATTCTTCGCAAGAGGCGGAGATTGATGTGTGTTGAAACCCAACTCTTTTCCTGCATCTTTATAAATGTGGGCATCATATGCTTTCCCTGGAAATGCTTCTTTCATACAGATTTCCAGAGGCTATTCACCCTATCTGGGAGATTACACGAGGTTATAATAAGAGATGACATAATAGTCGTACTCCGGTAGCCAGTTTCCAAACATTTTGCAACTGACAGTCTTATCTTTAAAAATATACCAACTTTTTTTATTAGAAATGATAAGGATATGTCTTATTTTGTATGTGGTATCTAGATGCTCTAGACAGAGCGGAGATTCACAAATCTGAGTTTATGGCCATGCAAGTAGATGTATGCTGTAAGTTATGGTATGAATTAGGTGTCTAGAAAGGAAACCCCTGAGGACCTTAGCCCAGAATTAAGTTTTATTTACATTTCGTTGTGATCTATGTTGAAATCTAAGTTGCCATATACTGTGCAGTACAATGGAAGGTACTGAGTAAGCAAAGAGACTTTTCATTCTGAAAGAAGGCAACGTTTAAAAATTTGTGCCTAAGATTAGGCCGATAAATCATACTCTTCTGGGCAGCTGAACGCCTGCCAGTCGCTTCAAATCAATTGGACCTGCAGATGCTGCTCCCAGAGGAAAGTTGGCCAACGGTGGTTACTGGTGTGAAAATAACCTTAAGTGCCCAAGTTTGAAAATGTTTATTAACACTTTTATCCTTTATCTGGATATTGTTTTAATCCAATATATTGATCAGAGATTCAGGAGTTTTGCAAAGGTACTTCAAGGAGCTTATTTAAATATTTATTAAACATATTTAGGTTCAAAGAAGTGGATTCCAAATGGTGTGGCAGTTTCTGTGTAGAGACATGTCAAATGACATACCGTATGTCTGCGAATGTTACTCAACTCCCTAGTGACCTTTAGCTCACATAATAAGGTCGCTATCCAAGAGTCTCCGCTTAAGAGAACTCAGCATTTAAACGTGCATTTAGAAATTGATTTGGTTGAACGATACTGTTCATCTTGTCTGAGGCCCAGCATGTCCTAGAGGAGATAAAAGGAGTGTTTCCCTTCTAAGTGTTGTCAAAGGAGAAAGAATGATTGTTCCTCAGTTTTGCATATGTCAGCGTAATAGAAGCTTAGTCATGCAAATCCTTATTACTTGGCAGTTCTGCAGCAGGGAAAAACGGAGCGTTACCATATTTTATCAGTGTTTGTAGTTAAAAGTATGCCTTTCATTGTGCGTTTTAAGAACAGATGTCAAGACAATCTTGAAAACATAAATAAGTGCTAAAAAATATTTTTCTGGTTTAAAAAAGGGGGAAAACACCCTGTAGCTAGTTGAATATGTTGGTCTTCATTTCCATAAAAAGACATGAACTGTTTATATGCTTCCTTCCACTTCCATGGGGGGAAATAAAACAGTTATTCAGTTAACAACACATTTTATTTTACTATTATTTCGTGATCCTGCTAAGTGCAGTAGTATACTATGGAGTTTCAAATCATCAAGGATTTCTTAGCCCTTTATGAGAAGACAATACTTTGTAGTATGTTGAGTAAATGAGCTGTGATAGAGCAATGATTTGCTCATGTAGTCCATAGACACACATAAGGACCAAACTGGAGAAAAGCTGGCTTTGGGAACATTAGCAGAGTAAGACAAAGAGGAATGCAGATGTCAGTCACGTTTTAAGGTCTCTTTACAATGACACAGAGCCAAGCTCACTAGGGACAAGGCCTTTTCCTTTCTTGTCTTTTCCTTTGTGGAATAGTGTCGACCACGTGAAGACGTGTCTGGTAATTACTGTTGGCCATATCAGGACAGATCTAGCCGTGACTCACCAGGGTAAAAACTGGCTGGGTCAAAGTCACGTATTTCTTCTGAGCTAGCTAGAAGTGGTTTGTTTGCAAGTGAAGTTTTGCTTTCTGGCTTCCTTATGCAGTAATAATTCACCGATTTACTGGTTCATATGTCGGACTGTCGAGAAGGGGGTTTGGGTACTCATTTTTGCTTCTGTGCTGTATTCAGGTACTCTGCTGAGGTTGTGAACGCTGATTACGGGGGTATAAATCGTTTGATGCCTGTTTGTTTCAGATCATCAGAGGAATGAATGAGACCTCTTAACGCAGCCTCGCTCTTTTGCGTAGGTATGCAGAGAGTCCTTGCGCTGCCTGCTTCATTTGGATTACCGGCAGACTTCTCATAGGAGATATTAATTGTATGTGAAACTCTGAACGCCACCTATAGTTAAGCTTGCTTGACACTTTTCATCACAAGACCCCGTTTTCGGTTGCTTATAAATTTGTCAAATATATATTATTTGGACTGAAACTGTACAAACTGGGAGACTGCATCTGGTTGAATAAAGCTTCAGGAAAAAAATGCTGGTTTTTTGGTTTGCTTTTTCTGAGAACAAATTTAAGAGAAATGTGTTGCTTTATTGCTTGTCTTAAAAATAAATGTGTCTGTCCGTATTGTTGAGGAACTCCAACGATTTGGAGAAGGAATTAAATAATTGGGAGGTAGAAGCAATGTGTCCCAATGTTGCCAGAGTCCAGGCTTTACAAATGTCCTAGCGCACATGCAAGAACTCAAGAACTGTTAAAACATGGAAGGGATGTGGTGGAAAGTAAATTAATTGTGGAGATTTAAGTAAAGCTACTTAACAGCTACTATTTTCCAGGTTGTCATCATATGATCTTTTCACCTGTGGAAATGAGGGGAAGCTCATGCCATTCACAAAATCACACAGGTAATTTCTTGCTTGCAAAGCACTCAAGTAGTACAAGGATGGCACAACAGAAAAGTCGACAGACATTCATAATCCTGTCTTCGTAGCAAGTCTTGAGTACAGGTCAGTAAATAAGATCTGGTGCCTCATGGAGAGCAGTAAGAATTAATGTGTAATAATTAGCATCTCGTCCGTTCACTGAATGAGGAAATGGCTTTAGGAAAAAATTGTCATGTCATCCATAGCCCTGCATGCATTGTGTATGCCAAGGGGCCTGAAATGCAATTGTCTGGGAAATCTTGGAAGGTTATAAGTTTTGAGTGATTGACTTTGTATCTGTAATGTTCTTTTAATATTATTTTTGGCATGTAATTGGCTACTTGGTATTATCTGTAGCTCAAGCGGTAGAGGAGGTAGACAAATGCATGAAAGTAACTTCTATGCTGAAGCAAAGAAACAGCAAATTCTTTTCTCAAACCCTTGGATAACTTCCTGTTTTGTCTGCAAAATAGTATTTTTCCTTGGAGAGGAAAAAGGTGTTAGACATAGCAATTTCACTTGGATAGAAACGTCATCACATAAATAGCCTGCTGTGAATGACATTTTAGGCAGCTCAATCAATATCCTGCCCGGAGAAAAAACAGAAAAAAGTCCCTCAAAAAAACATTGTAAATTCAATGCATCCCTTAATTGTAATCTAGTCATAGATACGTATTACTTATAAAAGAGTGAGAAAATAAACCTTGCGTTATTTTTAAGTCATAACCATTCATATAGCAATACTAATTATCTGTTGATGAAATATTTCTATGATGCCTTTTCTTTTTTTTTTAACTTGCCAAGGAATAATGGGTGTATATTCTGAATAACAATTTTCATACACAAACACATAGCACTTTTCACTTGGATTTCAAAGAACTCTGCAAAAGTTTCACGATTTTGTAGGAGGGAAAATGGCGGAGCAAGGCGAGGAACTTGTCTAGGACATCACAGCGTGTCTGAAGTACTGTATTCTGCCCGTGGCCTGGTGCCTCCCAACATCACTGCATCAGAGCTGCATTTTGTGCATGTTGTATCCTTAGAGGTGTCACACAGCTCTGCAGGATGCCGTTGCACAGTGAAATAACACGGATTTTGATTGTTGTTCCTAAAACCACGAGCTTGGTGGAGAAGCGGTTTGAAAGTTAGTCAAAGCAGAAAGTTAGACTTGAAACAGGACTGGAGTTCGTTCGCACATTTAAGACAATTGTCAGTGTTTAATTAGGAGGCATTTAAGGCTAAACATTCAAGTGTGGCATTTGGGGATTTGATCTCTGGTGCTCCACAAAAAGGTGAGAAAAGCTTCTGCCTCGAGGAGAAGTTGTGAAAACTTGCAGTCTTGTGAACAGTGGAAGTTTAAAGGTACAGAGAGGCAGGAACTCTTTCAGCAGCTGTGCTAGTTAGCTTAAACTGTCTAGATAGTAACGCCACTCACTTCAACTTCCAGTGGCTTCGGGAGTGTTCCTGTAAGCCAGCTCCGCCAACAAATGTGAGGGAGCAGTAACCTCTGCAAAGAAGTGATGATCAACAGCTGGGGCTATAACCTTCCCCTGGCATGTCTGCATCCAGCAGGGAACATCTGTCCAAAGCCTAACTTCCAAAATTTACAGAACAAAGGTATAGTTTGTTTAGCAAAATTGCTGGTATTAGCTAAATATGGAATGAAGTGCTTTGATTCTGCTGATGCCAGAACCACCCAACTTTTACTTTCCACTTAATTAGGATTAATTTATTCAGAAAGCTCAAAGTTTGGGTTTTCAGCTTGTTTGTTTTGTTTAAGTAAAGAAAATAGAGCTTAGGTCATGTAACGCTCTCTCAGTTTAGGAAAAAACTTTTCTATTCCTCAGACTATTTTTTTTACCAAGCTGTGTGAGGGTCAAGATGATGTGTGCAAAATATTTAATGATAAAATTCTCCCAAAGCATGTCACAATTTATTTGGTATCATTTAGATATGCCAAGCAGGTGGGAGTATACACTGCTCCCATTAAGTCTTTGAGGTTTAAACACAAGTTCTTGAAAAATGAGCAGCAGTAGAGAAAGTTGCTTCCTGCATTTCAAGTCGTAGTGGGTACTGGTATCCATTAATTTCTTTACTGACAAAACGATCATGAACTTCAGGTAGACAGATTGCTCTTTTGATTTAAGAATGACTGAAAGAGTACCCAGAACGTGCACAGTACCAGTGTATCGTGGTTCTTTATGTCAGTAATTTGAATTGAAATGCTGTTTTGTACTTATTTTCATAAATAAATAGGAAATAAGTTGGGGAAGTTAGGGCAAATGATCCATGAAAATAATTCCCTTCTTTTTTTTTTTTTTTTGTTTTCCTTTTCTTTCCCTGAGAGTTTTTCT